>NC_088219.1:16456101-16756101 GCF_036934945.1 Oncorhynchus masou masou | reverse complement strand
TCGTGGTTGTAGGACAGATGTTTTATTGCATCGTGGTTGTAGAACAGGTGTGTTTATTGCATCGTGGTTGTAGGACAGATGAATTATTGCATCGTGGTTGTAGGACAGATGTTTTATTGCATCGTGGTTGTAAAACAGATGTTTTATTGCATCGTGGTTGTAGGACAGATGTTTTATTGCATCGCGGTTGTAGGACAGATGTTTTATTGCATCGTGGTTGTAAAACAGATGTTTTATTGCATCGTGGTTGTAGGACAGATGTTTTATTGCATTGTGGTTGTAGGACAGATGTTTTATTGCATCGTGGTTGTAGGACAGATGTTTTATTGCATCGTGGTTGTAGAACAGGTGTGTTTATTGCATCGTGGTTGTAGGACAGATGAATTATTGCATTGTGGTTGTAGGACAGATGTTTTATTGCATCGTGGTTGTAAAACAGATGTTTTATTGCATCGTGGTTGTAGGACAGGTGTGTTTATTGCATCGTGGTTGTAGGACAGATTAATTATTGCATCGTGGTTGTAGGACAGATGTTTTATTGCATCGTGGTTGTAGGACAGATGAATTATTGCATCGTGGTTGTAGGACAGATGTTTTATTGCATCATGGTTGTAGGACAGATGTTTTATTGCATCGTGGTTGTAAAACAGATGTTTTATTGCATCGTGGTTGTAGGACAGATGTTTTATTGCATCGTGGTTGTAGGACAGATGTTTTATTGCATCGTGGTTGTAAAACAGATGTTTTATTGCATCGTGGTTGTAGGACAGGTGTGTTTATTGCATCGTGGTTGTAGGACAGATGTTTTATTGCATCGTGGTTGTAGGACAGATGTTTTATTGCATCGCGGTTGTAGGACAGATGTTTTATTGCATCGTGGTTGTAAAACAGATGTTTTATTGCATCGTGGTTGTAGGACAGATGTTTTATTGCATCGTGGTTGTAGGACAGATGTTTTATTGCATCGTGGTTGTAGGACAGATGTTTTATTGCATCGTGGTTGTAGGACAGATGTTTTATTGCATCGCGGTTGTAGGACAGATGTTTTATTGCATCGTGGCTGTAAAACAGATGTTTTATTGCATCGTGGTTGTAGGACAGATGTTTTATTGCATCGTGGTTGTAGGACAGATGTTTTATTGCATCGTGGTTGTAGGACAGATGTTTTATTGCATCGTGGTTGTAGAACAGGTGTGTTTATTGCATCGTGGTTGTAGGACAGATGAATTATTGCATCGTGGTTGTAGGACAGATGTTTTATTGCATCGTGGTTGTAAAACAGATGTTTTATTGCATCGTGGTTGTAGGACAGGTGTGTTTATTGCATCGTGGTTGTAGGACAGATTAATTATTGCATCGTGGTTGTAGGACAGATGTTTTATTGCATCGTGGTTGTAGGACAGATGAATTATTGCATCGTGGTTGTAGGACAGATGTTTTATTGCATCATGGTTGTAGGACAGATGTTTTATTGCATCGTGGTTGTAAAACAGATGTTTTATTGCATCGTGGTTGTAGGACAGATGTTTTATTGCATCGTGGTTGTAGGACAGATGTTTTATTGCATTGTGGTTGTAAAACAGATGTTTTATTGCATCGTGGTTGTAGGACAGGTGAGTTTATTGCATCGTGGTTGTAGGACAGATGTTTTATTGCATCGTGGTTGTAGGACAGATGTTTTATTGCATCGTGGTTGTAGGACAGATGTTTTATTGCATCGTGGTTGTAAAACAGATGTTTTATTGCATCGTGGTTGTAGGACAGATGTTTTATTGCATCGTGGTTGTAGAACAGGTGTTTTTATTGCATCGTGGTTGTAGGACAGATGAATTATTGCATCGTGGTTGTAGGACAGATGTTTTATTGCATCGTGGTTGTAAAACAGATGTTTTATTGCATCGTGGTTGTAGGACAGGTGTGTTTATTGCATCGTGGTTGTAGGACAGATGTTTTATTGCATCGTGGTTGTAGGACAGATGTTTTATTGCATCGTGGTTGTAGGACAGATGTTTTATTGCATCGTGGTTGTAGGACAGATGTTTTATTGCATCATGGTTGTAGGACAGATGTTTTATTGCATCGTGGTTGTAAAACAGATGTTTTATTGCATCGTGGTTGTAGGACAGATGTTTTATTGCATCGTGGTTGTAGGACAGATGTTTTATTGCATCGTGGTTGTAAGACAGATGTTTTATTGGATCGTGGTTGTAGGACAGATGTTTTATTGCATCGTGGTTGTAGGACAGATGTTTTATTGCATCGTGGTTGTAGGACAGATGTTTTATTGCATCGTGGTTGTAGGACAGATTTTTTATTGCATCGTGGTTGTAGGACAGATGTTTTATTGCATCGTGGTTGTAGGACAGATGTTTTATTGCATCGTGGTTGTAGGACAGGTGTGTTTATTGCATCGTGGTTGTAGGACAGATGTGTTTATTAGCTAATGGCATGTTGTTTTATTCTTCTACCTCTCAATCATATTAACATGTCTTGATTACTTATTATAATGTAATAAATTATAACCTAATTCACAGAATGAACACTCAAATTATCAACTTGACCAGGCAGTCCCAGAACCCCTCTCTGGAGAGACCAGCCCTCCTCCCAGCATCACCCCTCTTCCTGTGAGTGTAGACACACACACAAATTGGCAAATAATCAGTGACTATGGTTAAAAAGAGTTTTCAGACACATCAATACTGTAGGTTACTATGTTTACTATGTGGTGTTTCAGGGTCCAGTCCAGTGTGCAGACAACCCCTCAGGTGATCCTGGAGAGGTGGTCTATGACACAGACACATTTCCCATCAGACATCAGCCTCCTGTGAGTAAAGTGTGACAGTTCAGAGACCTTCAGTTCATATCTGGCTGTTGTTTGGTTGTCTGACTGCTGTCTGTGAAAAATAGAGGTAGGGTTGTAGAGAATCGAAGGACCATGAGTGTAACCACTTTAGAATGTCCGGTCAGAACAATGATGAGGTGGCTTTCCAGGTTAAGGGGAGTTTAACGGAAGAAGATGTCCACATTCACACATCACACACATCTGACCACTCATGGTTCATATCACTGAGAGTCATGTCCAGTGAGAACTGACATGAACTATATGTTGTTTAGATGCACGCACAATTAAACATCAGACATACAGGGATTCAGTCCACATGAGGAAAAGTGCAACTAACACCGTCCCCAAACCGGCCGCAGGTGTGCGCTGTCTTGCGCAAATAGATTTTGTTTTTATGGTTAAAAACAGTTTTCAGAAACATTGATACTGTAGGTTACTATGTTTACTATGTGTTGTGTTTCAGGGTCCAGTCCAGTGTGCAGACAACCCCTCAGGTGATCCTGGAGAGGTGGTCTATGACACAGACACATTTCCCATCAGACATCAGCCTCCTGTGAGTAAAGTGTGACAGTTCAGAGACCTTCAGTTCATATCTGGCTGTTGTTTGGTTGTCTGACTGCTGTCTGTGAAAAATAGAGGTAGGGTTGTAGAGAATCGAAGGACCATGAGTGTAACCACTTTAGAATGTCCGGTCAGAACAATGATGAGGTGGCTTTCCAGGTTAAGGGGAGTTTAACGGAAGAAGATGTCCACATTCACACATCACACACATCTGACCACTCATGGTTCATATCACTGAGAGTCATGTCCAGTGAGAACTGACATGAACTATATGTTGTTTAGATGCACGCACAATTAAACATCAGACATACAGGGATTCAGTCCACATGAGGAAAAGTGCAACTAACACCGTCCCCAAACCGGCCGCAGGTGTGCGCTGTCTTGCGCAAATAGATTTTGTTTTTATGGTTAAAAAGAGTTTTCAGACACATCGATACTGCAGGTTACTATGTTTACTATGTGTTGTGTTTCAGGGTCCAGTCCAGTGTGTAGACAACCCCTCATCTGCCTCCTGTGAAGTGTAAAGTGTGACGGTTCATCCTCCTAGATCTATCTGTGGCCTTACACACCATGAACAATCAGATCCTCTCACGGTTGGGTGCCTCAGGCTCTGCACACTCTTGGCTTGCAGATTGTCAAATAAACAAACATTTTTTCTAAAATGATGATTATATTATTGATTGATTGACTATGGCTTTTCAAATCACCCAGTATTGCTATCTGCAATGTTAGTTCTAGGCAAATGTTGCATTTCTTCAGCCATTCCTGGACCTGTGACCAAAAAACAAGCTACATATGGACAATACCAAAATAAATGATCCAATGATTGCCTCCTCTCAGCAAGTTCTGCAGAGCTTGGTTGCAAGAATTTTGTATAGTAATTTAAATTGAAAAATGTAAAGCTTTGAATCCAGCGTTGTTTTGCGTGTCAATTCATAAACCATGTGCCATGGAATGGGTCGAAAAACATCGAAAATCTCTTCCCAACTATTTTGCAATTTATATGGCACAGCTGTCAGTGTTTTGGTCCTTAAATGAAATTGCTATATGTTTTCATTTATCACACTTTTCTTTAATAATTTATGTTCTTTAATGCAGGGCCAACATATAAGTTCCTTACTTTTTTCTCCTTCTACTTGCCTCTTCCATTTTTGGGTTGTAATTTTGGGTAGAGCAGACATTTCTATATGTGTGTGTTAACTGCATGTGTAACATAACTCCACCAGTCCTATTTATGATATCATTCACTAAGATTATACCTTTTTTTAAAGTTTCTTCGAAAAATATGTTTTTTTTAAATTATAAATTAGCATATTCGAGTTTAACCACAATATTAGTTGTATTATTTGTTCTGTCTTTTCAGATGGCTTAAACTGAAATTGCAATCAACTTTCTAAGGCTTGTTTAAAAAGTTTTAAAAACATTTTTGAGATTATTTCCTTTTCAAACAACCGGAAGTGAGCAGGTGTAATCTGAATAAATGGGAAAAGGTCATTCTTGAACATAGCATGAGACATTCCTACCAATTTACTAGAGAACCAATTTGGATTTAAGTATAACTTCTGTATGACTGATGCCTTTAGTGAGAGGTCTAATGCTTTAATATTTAATAATTTCTGCCCTCTGAATTCATATTCGTAATATAAAGAGGCCCTTTTAATTTTGTCTCGCTTGCCATTCCAAATCAATATTTTTTGTTGTTAATATAATTTAAAAAGCAGGTCACTAGGTGAAGGCAAAACCATAAGAAAATAGATTAACTGTGATATGACTAAAGAGTTAATCATGGTGATTTTTCCACAAATAGACAGGTATTTTCCTTTCAAAGTTAGCAAGATCTTTTCTATTTTTGCTAATTTTCTATAAAACTTTATTGGAGTGAGAATTTATTTATTTTGGGATTTTGTTTTCCGAGTATGTCCACATCTCCGTCAGACCATTTAATTGGTAAATGACATTTTTTTTGTGATCCAATATGTAATACTTGGTTTTATGTCATTTGGTTTTCCAGAGAGGATAGCAAAAGTATCTAGATCCTCTATGAGGCCGTGGAGAGATTCTAATTGTGGTTTAAAAAGAAACGTGAATCATCAGCGTACAATGACACCTTTGTTTTTAAACCACGGATTTCTAATCCCTTAATATTAATGTTTGATCTAATTTTAACAGCTAACAACCTTGTTTTACTCCTCTAGATAGTTTAAATCTTTCTGAGATGTACCCATTATTTACTATTTTACACCTAAGGTTACTATATAGAACTTTAACCCATTTTATAAGAGATTCCCCAAATTGGAAATATTCTAGGCATTTATATATAAACTCCAGTCATACTTTATCAAAAGCCTTTTCAAAATCAGCTATGAAAAGTAGGCCTGGTGTCCCCGATATTTCATATTAGTCTATTGTTTCCAGTACTTGTCTTATATTATCTCCGATGTATCGTCCATGTAATAAACCTGTCTGATTAGGATCAATAGTATCTGACAATATATTTTTAATTCTATGCACCAAGCATATTTGCATCACAACACTGACGTGTAAGAGGCCTCCATTTTTCTTAAATAGACTGGATCTTTATATATACCACTTGGATTCTGTTTAAGTAATAATGATATCAGACCTTCTTGTTGCGTGTCTGATAATCTACCATTTATATAGGCGTGGTTAAAACATGCTAATAATTGTCCTCTGAGTGTATCAAAAAAACGTTGTGTATACTTCCACTGGTATGCAATCCAGCCCTGGAGTTTTCCCAGCCATAAAGGCTTTAATTGCATCAAGAAGTTCATCCTCTGTAATTTGGCCTTTCTGTACAGATGTTCATTTTACATTATTATTAGGGGAAAAAATCCATACAATTAGCTTCGGTTAGTGGAGATGGAGGAGCCTGAAATGAAAACATATTCTTAAAGTACTTTACTTCCTCTTTCAAAATATCATTCGGTGAATCATGCGTGACTCCATCATTTGTAACAAGTTTCAATAAAAAACTGTTGGTAGCATTTCTATACTAAAGATTGAAAAATAATTTGGTGCATTTTTCCCCATATTCCATCCAGTTCGCCTTATTTTTTATAATATATTACACTGGATCTTTCTTTAAACAAGTTCCTGCATTTCTTTTTGTTTTTCCTCTAACTTATTATGTGCCTCTATGGTACAGTTTTATTGCTATCTAATTGTACTGTTAGTCCTTCAATTTCCTTTGTTAATATGGACTTGTTTTAATCTAAATTGCTTTTGTTTTATAAATGAGTACTGAATTTGATTCCTATTTGGAGCGTTTTGAGCGTTGGCTGGCTGCAAATGAAATAAAAGATGAAATGAAAGCAGATGTATTTCTCAGTGGTTTGGGTCCAACTGAGTATGAATTGCTGAAAGGTCTCATTGAACCAATAAAAGAAGTGGAGTTGAACTATGCAGAACTGACTGAAACTCTTTCAAGGCATTTCAAGCCTAAGCCAATTTTCATTGCAGAACGTTTCAGATTTTGCCAACGTCACCAGAGTCAAGGGGAAACCGTGGCTGACTACATCCTTGCTTTGAAAAGGCTGGCAAGTACATGAGACTTTGCACGATTTCTTGATGATGCTCTTCGAGACAAGTTTGTATGTGGTCTAACAGGTGAAGCATATCACAGAAGGCTTTTGTCAGAGAAGGATCTGACCTTTAAGAAAGCCTGTGATATCGCACTTGGACTCGAGCTTGCCCACAGGGATACTATTGAGCTATCGGGACATGCAGAACGTCAGAAAGGTGTTCACAAGGTCAGTGATGCACGTGGTGAAAAAGGCTCACAAAAGTCACACTTTTTTCAGTCCCGTCCTCAAGGTTACACAAGAACAAAGCAGCCCACATCTCAAAAGGTCTAAGCCAAGTTGCTACAGATGTGGGAGAGATAATCATCAGCCCAGTGAATGTCAATTCCAAAATGAAAAGTGCCACAATTGTGGAAAGGTTGGACATTTACAGAGAGTGTGTAAAGCTCCAAAACGCACAGCAAGAGCGCACAAAGACTACTATCAAGACTACCATGCAATAATGACTCAGACAGTGAAGATGATAGAGCAATCTCCCAGATCTCTCTCATTGACGAACTGCCCATATCTGCTTCAGACATAGCAGAGGAAACAAGGAAAGACCCAGTGCTTTCCAAAGTCTTGGACTTAGCATTAGGCGGTTGGCCAACCTTTGTAAATGACGATAACCCTTGTCCATTCATCGACAAGAAAGACCAGTTGTCCACTGATCAAGGATGTGTTCTGTGGGGATCAAGGGTGGTAGTACCTCACAAATTCCAGAGGAGACTGCTATCTGACCTGCATGAGGGACATCCAGGGATCACTCGAATGAAAGCACTCGCCCGCAGGTAGCTGTGGTGGCCTGGACTGGATCAGGACATTCAACAGCATGTAGGCCACTGCTCACCTTGTGAAGCTGTTCGCAACAAGCCTGCTGCTGTACATATTCATCCATGGTCCTGGGCTGCTACACCTTGGGAACGCATCCATGTGGATTACGTCGAGATTGACAAGCAACATTTCCTTGTTGTCGTGGATGTCCATTCCAAGTGGATGGAAGTGTTCCCTACTCAACTGACCACAGCTGAGAAGACCATCAATCTTCTCAGACACCTGTTCGCATCGTTGGACTAGTCAAGGAGCTCGTATCGGACAATGGCCCTCCTTTCACATCAAACAATTTTGAAATGTTTCTCAAGAACAACGGAGTAAGGCACATCCTGTCACCACCTTACCATCCGGCATCAAACAGAGCAGCGGAGAGAGCCGTGCAAACCTTTAAGAAGGCCTGGACTAGACTCGAGGTTCAGTCTGTGCCCACCCACCAAAGGCTTCCCCAGTTCCTGTTTACTTACCGTAACACACCACACACAGTAACGGAATGTACACCAGCTGAACTGTTTCTGAAACGCCAACCACGTACCCGCCTGACATTGTTGAAACCAGACTCGTCAAGCACTGTGGCAAAGCACCAGCTACAGCAGAAGAAAGCTCATGACAGACACTCAAAGACTGTCAGAGAATTCAAAGAGGGAGAGAGGGTAATGGTACGTGATTTCAGACACCCCAAGCGACTGTCATGGCGTTGCCCTCTTTGGGTACAGCGAGCACCATCCCCCGCTCTCTGCTTCTACAACCAGACTGCTGTGGTCAAAGTGAGGTCGTAAATTCCTAGGGAATACCCTGCCATATGACTACACAGTATAGAGATAGAGTGAAGTTTCATAGAGAACAAAGGAATTTCTTCCACCTCACAGAATTTGAGGTCTGAACAACGTTTACATTCCGGAGAAGGTATAAAAGATCGGTGAAGAATCCAGCTATGAACTGGTCCAGTTTGTTACAACTTGGGGAAGGTCATGGGAGACGGTGTGGCCACATTACCATAACGCTGTTTATATAATAGCCTCAGATATGAGGTTTACATCTAATTGTTGAATAAGATGAATGAGTGAGTATTATATGGTTGTGTAAAATTGTGTAATGTGATTTTGGACTGTTTAATTGTTGCAGGAATTAAATTCCTCTGTTTTCATACCCAATTAAAATGAAACACTCTGTCAATTCATAAGAATTTGTATGACTCTTATTTGTATAAAATGGACAGAGCCCAGTCTTAAAGTCAACCAGCAGCGTTTATTCACGAGAGTACTGCCCATTATACATTTTATCACAGGTTATAAACTGAAAATGACGTCAGCGTTTTCTAAACTGCTCCGTCTCTTCTCGACACTGGTACAAAGGCTGTATAGTTCTCAAGCCTTCCCACATTGTCTAGAGCCAAGGTCAGCCTGTGTAGATAAGCATTCTAGCCAGTCTGGCGATATAGTTAATTCATAAACCCCCTACTCACAAGGCAGGCAATACGCTCGACCTCATCTTTACTAGATGCTGTTCTTCCACTAACCTCATTGCAACTCCCCTCCAAGTCTCCGACCACTACCTTGTATCCTTTTCCCTCTCGCTCTCATCCAACACTTCCCACACTGCCCCTACTCGGATGGTATCGCGCCGTCCCAACCTTCGCTCTCTCTCCCCCGCTACTCTCTCCTCTTCCATCCTATCATCTCTTCCCTCTGCTCATACCTTCTCCAACCTATCTCCTGATTCTGCCTCCTCAACCCTCCTCTCTTCCCTTTCTGCATCCTTTGACTCTCTATGTCCCCTATCCTCCAGGCCGGCTCGGTCCTCCCCTCCCGCTCCGTGGCTCGACGACTCATTGCGAGCTCACAGAACAGAGCTCCGGGCAGCCGGCGGAAATGGAGGAAAACTCGCCTCCCTGCGGACCTGGCATCCTTTCACTCCCTCCTCTCTACATTTTCCTCCTCTGTCTCTGCTGCTAAAGCCACTTTCTACCACTCTAAATTCCAAGCATCTGCCTCTAACCCTAGGAAGCTCTTTGCCACCTTCTCCTTCCTCCTGAATCCTCCTCCCCCTCCCCCCCCTCCTCCCTCTCTGCAGATGACTTCGTCAACCATTTTGAAAAGAAGGTCGACGACATCCGATCCTGTTTGCTAAGTCAAACGACACCGCTGGTTCTGCTCACACTGCCCTACCCTGTGCTCTGACCTCTTTCTCCCCTCTCTCTCCAGATGAAATCTCACTTCTTGTGACGGCCGGCCGCCCAACAACCTGCCCGCTTGACCCTATCCCCTCCTCTCTTCTCCAGACCATTTCCGGAGACCTTCTCCCTTACCTCACCTCGCTCATCAACTCATCCCTGACCGCTGGCTACGTCCCTTCCGTCTTCAAGAGAGCGAGAGTTGCACCCCTTCTGAAAAAACCTACACTCGATCCCTCCGATGTCAACAACTACAGACCAGTATCCCTTCTTTCTTTTCTCTCCAAAACTCTTGAACGTGCCGTCCTTGGCCAGCTCTCCCGCTATCTCTCTCAGAATGACCTTCTTGATCCAAATCAGTCAGGTTTCAAGACTAGTCATTCAACTGAGACTGCTCTTCTCTGTATCACGGAGGCGCTCCGCACTGCTAAAGCTAACTCTCTCTCCTCTGCTCTCATCCTTCTAGACCTATCGGCTGCCTTCGATACTGTGAACCATCAGATCCTCCTCTCCACCCTCTCCGAGTTGGGCATCTCCGGCGCGGCCCACGCTTGGATTGCGTCCTACCTGACAGGTCGCTCCTACCAGGTGGCGTGGCGAGAATCTGTCTCCTCGCCACGCGCTCTCACCACTGGTGTCCCCCAGGGCTCTGTTCTAGGCCCTCTCCTATTCTCGCTATACACCAAGTCACTTGGCTCTGTCATAACCTCACATGGTCTCTCCTATCATTGCTATGCAGACGACACACAATTAATCTTCTCCTTTCCCCCTTCTGATGACCAGGTGGCGAATCGCATCTCTGCATGTCTGGCAGACATATCAGTGTGGATGACGGATCACCACCTCAAGCTGAACCTCGGCAAGACGGAGCTGCTCTTCCTCCCGGGGAAGGACTGCCCGTTCCATGATCTCGCCATCACGGTTGACAACTCCTTTGTGTCCTCCTCCCAGAGCGCTAAGAACCTAGGCGTGATCCTGGACAACACCCTGTCGTTCTCAACCAACATCATGGCGGTGGCCCGTTCCTGTAGGTTCATGCTCTACAACATCCGCAGAGTACGACCCTGCCTCACACAGGAAGCGGCGCAGGTCCTAATCCAGGCACTTGTCATCTCCCGTCTGGATTACTGCAACTCGCTGTTGGCTGGGCTCCCTGCCTGTGCCATTAAACCCCTACAACTCATCCAGAACGCCGCAGCCCGTCTGGTGTTCAACCTTCCCAAGTTCTCTCATGTCACCCCGCTCCTCCGCTCTCTCCACTGGCTTCCAGGTGAAGCTCGCATCCGCTACAAGACCATGGTGCTTGCCTACGGAGCTGTGAGGAGAACGGCACCGCAGTACCTCCAGGCTCTGATCAGGCCCTACACCCAAACAAGGGCACTGCGTTCATCCACCTCTGGCCTGCTCGCCTCCCTACCACTGAGGAAGTACAGTTCCCGCTCAGCCCAGTCAAAACTGTTCGCTGCTCTGGCCCCCCAATGGTGGAACAAACTCCCTCACGACGCCAGGACAGCGGAGTCAATCACCACCTTCCGGAGACACCTGAAACCCCACCTCTTCAAGGAATACCTAGGATAGGATAAGTAATCCTTCTCACCCCCCCTTAATGATTTAGATGCACTATTGTAAAGTGGCTGTTCCACTGGATGTCAGAAGGTGAATTCACCAATTTGTAAGTCGCTCTGGATAAGAGCGTCTGCTAAATGACTTAAATGTAAATGTAAATAAATGTAATTTCTACCAAGGAACAGACAGTCATTGTTCTAATTCTTGATTATATTTACACACATTATATTCAGTACTAGGATTAAAAGGAAAATTCATACATATACAGTAACATAATAGTATTCTGATTAGTACATATGCAGTAACATAATAGTATTCTGAATAGTCAGTCCTGATTGAAATGTATACATAATTAGTCATTATTGATAAACATTCCCTTAAGATATCCACCCTATGATTGAATATAATACATACAATCCCACATGTAGTTATATTGAAATATTAAAAGCATACTTCTATTTTTATTAGAAAAATTTCTTGTTATCAAAATAGCACTTAACGTAAACCATAACTTGCATTCGCACTGACTGTTTTTAGGCCTATTTCAGAATCATAACTCTTCTTATCAGGATTTTCGTTACAATCTTCATAAAAAAACAGTCTAATATTGAAACAAGATACAACCTAACCTCCCTAAATATCAAAAATGGTCTCATCAAACATAAGTTCCCCGCAAATTAAGGATCCAGATTCGTCCACTTGTTCTGTAGACATGCATTCAGCACTCCACGGGTCAGAACCTGGAATCCGCTGGTACCTCACCATCTATTGTCATCGATTTCTCCAGAGTCCTGGAAATAAGGTCTCATACACAGGGAATTAGACAACAGCCCCATAAAACTAAACAGTCACACAGGTGAATGTAGCCCATAATACAGTGATCATAATATTGTTCCATTTTCCAAACGTACTATCAAAACAATTAGTCAGAGAAGTATCCACCCCAGAGTTTTCTGCCAAACCGTGAGCCAGGGTGGTCAAACCAGCTGAGGCTTCAGCCACTGATCCGTCCGGAGCTGTGTTATTTGGGATGTAAGCACAAACATGGTCCCGAAAATCATGCATACTTCTCCCTTTTCAGCCAATAACATATCTAATGCAATTCTATTCTGCCAAGCCATCGGGCTGGTTGTTTCAGTCTGTTCTGCCAAACCTTTAATAGCATCTCTGGCATAATTGGTAAAGCGCTGTTGATTATAATAAATATAATTAATCCAGTCCACGTTCTTATTGAGAGTAGACCACCCGGAAATGCTTAAATCGAATCCTGCTAGGATCTGATTTCTTGCTTTGAACTCATCTGGCACCCCCCGTGGAACCCCAATGTTATCAATGTATACTTTGTCATCAAAAGACCCAGATGGAGTACCTCTTTTCTCCCGTTTGGCTAACTTCATGTCTTGGTGTTGAATGAGTGTGAAAGGCATTCCCAAATGTACAAGGGAGCATAATCCTGTCCAAATGCCGGTAAAACCTGGCCCTGACATCATTCCCCCACATAACCTCCAGATGTCAGCCCTGGCCCACTTTACCTTATTGAACTCCCCAGAGTTCAAACCGCCTACCAAATTAGACATGGTCTCGTCAGTGGTAATATTCTCTGTCCAATTGCAGGTATTTTCTTCCCCTACATATTTCCCAAGAGTACTGTACCAGGCCAAACGGTAATAATCTCCTCTGGTCACTGTAAAGGGAGGAAGTCTTGATTTAAAAGGGGAACCTGTGGATATAAATAGTAACTGTAACTGTCATTATCTGGCATTCCTGCTTTTGTCAACAGCTTTACCATTCTGGTTTAACCTCCTAAACCCGGAACCGTACTAGGGTGTCGACCAAAAACTGGTCACGGACCAGGATGTCTTGCTCCCAGGCAGACTAAATAACTTTTTTGCCCGCTTTGAGGACAATACAGTGCCAGTGACACTGCCTGCAACGGAAAAATGCGGTCTCTCCTTCACTGCAGCCGAGGTGAATAAAACATTTAAACGTGTTAACCCTCGCAAGGCTGCAGGCCCAGACGGCATCCCCAGCCGCGCCCTCAGAGCATGCGCAGACCAGCTGGCTGGTGTGTTTACGGACATATTCAATCAATCCCTATACCAGTCTGCTGTTCCCACATGCTTCAAGAGGGCCACCATTGTTCCTGTTCCCAAGAAAGCCAAGGTAACTGAGCTAAACGACTACTGCCCCGTAGCACTCACTTCCGTCATCATGAAGTGCTTTGAGAGACTAGTCAAGGACCATATCACCTCCACCCTACCTGACACCCTAGACCCACTCCAATTTGCTTACCGCTCAAATAGGTCCACAGACGATGCAATCTCAACCACACTGCACACTGCCCTAACCCATCTGGACAAGAGGAATACCTATGTGAGAATGCTGTTCATCGACTACAGCTCGGCATTCAACACCATAGTACCCTCCAAGCTCGTCATCAAGCTCGAGACCCTGGGTCTCAACCCCGCCCTGTGTAACTGGGTACTGGACTTCCTGACGGGCCGCCCCCAGGTGGTGAGGGTAGGTAACAATATCTCCTCCCCGCTGATCCTCAACACTGGGGCCCCACAAGGGTGCGTTCTGAACCCTCTCCTGTACTCCCTGTTCACCCACGACTGCGTGGCCACGCACGCCTCCAACTCAATCATCAAGTTTGCGGACGACACAACAGTGGTAGGCTTGATTACCAACAACGATGAGACGGCCTACAGGGAGGAGGTGAGGGCCCTCGGAGTGTGGTGTCAGGAAAATAACCTCACACTCAACGTCAACAAAACTAAGGAGACGATTGTGGACTTCAGGAAACAGCAGAGGGAACACCCCCCTATCCACATCGATGGAACAGTAGTGGAGAGAGTAGCAAGTTTTAAGTTCCTTGGCATACACATCACAGACAAACTGAATTGGTCCACTCACACAGACAGCATCGTGAAGAAGGCGCAGCAGCGCCTCTTCAACCTCAGGAGGCTGAAAAAATTTGGCTTGTCACCAAAGCACTCACAAACTTCTACAGATGCACAATCGAGAGCATCCTGGCGGGCTGTATCACCGCCTGGTACGGCAACTGCTCCGCCCTCAACCGTAAGGCTCTCCAGAGGGTAGTGAGGTCTGCACAACGCATCACCGGGGGCAAACTACCTGCCCTCCAGGACACCTACACCACCCGATGTTACAGGAAGGCCATAAAGATCATCAAGGACATCAACCACCCGAGCCACTGCCTGTTCACCCCGCTATCATCCAGAAGGCGAGGTCAGTACAGGTACATCAAAGCTGGGACCGAGAGACTGAAAAACAGCTTCTATCTCAAGGCCATCAGACTGTTAAACAGCCACCACTAACATTGAGTGGCTGCTGCCAACACACTGACACTGACTCAACTCCAGCCACTTTAATAATGGGAATTGATGGGAAATGATGTAAATATATCACTAGCCACTTTAAACAATGCTACCTTATATAATGTTACTTACCCTACATTATTCATCTCATATGCATACGTATATACTGTACTCTATATCATCGACTGCATCCTTATGTAATACATGTATCACTAGCCACTTTAACTATGCCACTTTGTTTACATACTCATCTCATATGTATATACTGTACTCGATACCATCTACTGTATCTTGCCTATGCTGCTCTGTACCATCACTCATTCATATATCCTTATGTACATATTCTTTATCCCCTTACACTGTGTATAAGACAGTAGTTTAGGAATTGTTAGTTAGATTACTTGTTGGTTATTACTGCATTGTCGGAACTAGAAGCACAAGCATTTCGCTACACTCGCATTAACATCTGCTAACCATGTGTATGTGACAAATAAAATTTGATTTGATTTGATATCCAACATATAATAACCCTAGATCCTCTTTCATGACCTTTTGAAGGGTAAGGCGTATTTTTATGCAATAGATCCCTCTCTCCGGATTACAGTCAAAAACTCTCACCTTCACTATACTCCACCTCCTTCCATACTGGGTGAGTAGATTCATATAGTCCTCTCTCTCCGTATGAGCTATGACCTGTCCCCACGACCAACATGGGGACCTACACCGATATATACCATAATGGCTCAGAGTCCTAGACTGCCATGTAGTTAAAGACCCCATTTGGTCTACATAAAACTCAATTGAGAGATCCTTCCCAACCTCTACTCTAACTTCCTGTCTACCCAGATCTAGGGATCTCTTATGCTTGTTTTGGAACAAAACCCTCATCGTCTAAACCATGGGTCAAATTACCACTCTCCGCATACTCAGGTGGGACGTGCTGTATCAGGAATATGGCACCCACAATAAGACAGCTCAGATGAACAGTGCACATGTGAAGGCCCACCCTCTCCCCGAGAACACATCATTAGCAAGAGCCAGACACATTTTCACTTCTATGAACAAAAACAGGGATGAAATTACAGGAAGGAGATTTTCATTCGAGAGATGGCCCCCGGAATTCTGTTAATTCCAGTTCTCCTCTCGAACTGTTTATTGTTCGACAGTGTCATTGTGTCTTACCCTCCCGCCGTGTGATATGAATCCGGGTAGCTGTTTCAGCTAGCTGTCACCAGGAGTCCTTGGTATGGTCCCCCCATCAAGCCTCGGGGACTGGATTGAGTGACTTCACCTGTAATTCACCTGTAATGCATAAAATCCTGGACATACAGGCTTGGTTAACAAACAGTTTCTCATATGTTTTATCTGATTATATCTTTAATTTCTATGCCTATTTGTTAGCTATTTAAAAAAATATATTATTAGTTTATTATCCAATAGGCCACTAACTTACCCATCCCCCTTTTGATACCTGGCTCTGCCCAGGTAACAACCTTATCTACCCTAAATAATGACTTAGGTAGGATTAGTAAATTATCCTTATATTCTGACATTGACATGTATGTCCAATTCTCCCTTGGGTTCCATTGATAATTTTTGTGTGATTTTGTTGTCAGCACATTCAACTATTCATTCAGATCTAGGATGTGTTATTTTAGTGTTCCCTTTATTTTTTTGAGCAGTGTATATTGATTGCAATTGTTCCCGAATGAGTGAGCGTTCATGTGTAAAGGATTAACATTTCAATTGTTATAATTATTAACTCTGTAGTGACTACTTAGTCGACCCCCACTTCCCTTTTGTCTAACAAGCCGCCATGCCGGTTTAACCCACTAGGGCACATTCTTCTACCATTTCTTGTAACCATATTTACTTTGTTGTTTTGTGTATGCATTTCTGTGAATTACTTAATTAGTAATAAATAAATGATTTAAGACAATTGATGTATAGATGACTCATAGTGAAGACTGGGTTCGTGCAGATAACCAACAATTTACGACGTTTGGAATGAGACTAACGTGAGGTAAAGTAAATAATTCATTAATCAGAAGACTATGGATCAGATATGAAAATATCTGAAAAGTTATTTTAGGAAATGTTAACTCTGTAATCTGAATATTTCCCTTGGTGCCCCGACTTCCTAGTTAATTACAGTTACATGATTAATCAGTTTGATAGCGTAATACTAATTACAGAGAATCTTTGATAAAAACTAAGTCTTCAAGATCATCTGCTACGGTCCAACACCCAGCAGAGACATGCCGAGAGAACAAGAACAATAACGAACCCCAGAACTAGTCTCCTGACTGTGGACATACGGGAGAGACAGAGCCTGACCTTCTACCTGAACCTGGCCCACCACTGGAAGCCCAGGAGGAGCGGAGATATCCTATTCAACAGCGAAGGGCACCTCAAAAGCTTGACCTGTGAGTTGAGCTGGTTAAGGAGGTAACAGTGTCACGAGTTCCGCTGAAGTTGGCTCCCGGTGCTCGGTGGTCATCGTCACCGTCCTACTAGCCGCCACCGATCCCTTTTTCGTTTGTCTGTTTGTTTTGTCTTATTAGTTTCACCTGTGTTCTGTTGTTTGGCTTAATGAGCTTCCCTATTTTAAGTACCTGTTTCTGCCCTTGTTTTGTGCGGGATTGTCTTTATGTTACCTGCGTGCATTTTAGGTAGTGGTGGTTATATTTTATGTACTTGGCAGCCTGTGTTTTTGGGTAGTCACTTTGTTGTCCGCGCCCTGTGTTGTTGGGCTTGTCATTTTTGTGTGCTGTATTAAAGAGCCCTTTTCCCCAGTGGAACTCTCTGCGCCTGATTCCTTCACCCACCTAGTCCCACAGCAAAACAAACACTTTAATATGTACTAGATAAAAGGAAAGAAAAATGACATTACCTGGGATAGTTCTTAGGACACAAACTCCATCTTCGGGGCAGAATAATCCCCTGGATTTGTGCTGGGCTCTGAAAAGTCTGCTTCAACCCAGTAGTTGAAAATTGTTAAGAATGTTGTTAAGAATGCATTGTTCAGATATTGCATTAGTAGTTCCCTAACATACTTACCTTGTTCTCTGGGAGTTAAACCCTATGGGGGAGGAGTGTAGTATCTGGGATCTACATCTGTTTATATTAGTTACTGTGCTGTTACTAAGCAGTAATGCATTACGGCAGTGTTACGTTACAACACCTAATAGGAAATGCACATGTGCACTGGGGTGCTGGGAACTGTAGAGCACGAGGGGTTTTGACTAAACGAAAACTAACTGTACTCCCGTCTCCCGCCTGGTCATTTCTCCACAACACAAATATTACAGGATCATTATTATTTGGACCGTATAGGTTAATAAGCCATATCTGTTTATTGCCCAATAACATATATGAAATAATCCATCTACCATGATGATCTGTTTGGACAATTTGCACATTTGGATCAAAATGACTGTTAATTAAAACAATCACCCTTTTTGAATTTCTATGCCCATGGGAGAAATATATCTCCCTGCCCCCCCAGTCCTTTTTCCACAAAACGTCATCTAAAATCGTTGAATGAGTTTCCTGTAAACAATAGATATTATATTCCTTCTCGGTTAGCCAGGTAAATACTGATTGTCTTTTCTTATTATCTGCCAAGCCATTACATTTGGAACTGGCTATACTTGTTTCACTACTTACCAGAAAGAGTTGCATCCCGATAGGCCATGTATCGAGCTAGAAAGATCCGCGGATGTACGGTGGAGTTCAAAATCAGGGTCTGTGAGTAAAGTGCTGTTACTGATAGATGTCATTTTAGAAGTTCTTTCATGGTTTTCAGAGGCTTGTGGACAAACCAAATTAGAACCAAATTTTATTCCTATTAGTCACGTTTAGTAAATTGTTTGACACTAGTGATTTTGCTACAGTACGAAGCGATTACAAAGCTCTACATTGTCTGTGATGGACTGTATTGGTTTAATTGAAATCCTCAAAAGCAGTTTTTCTACGTTCAGAGATAACTCAGAGGGGACTTTGATAAAGTTCTCAAGCTAACTGAAGAGATGATGATAAAGCATGATATTAGTAATTGGGATGTGAGCGCATCATGGCAGCGAAAACTGCCTGTAAATTGTCAGACAGTGTAGTCACAACTTCATTAGGGAAAACATCCAGCATCAAGAGTGACAGTGACCTGAGGCAATTTTGGAACAATATTCTAGAAAGACAGATTACTGAGTTGAACTCAAGATTTCAAGAACACACATAGGGGATCATGCAAGGGCAGCCTCCTTTTCCAAAGAATTCAAAACCTGAGGCCTTAAGGAGCACCTGAAGACCATGTTTCCTCCTTACATCACACACATAGTATCAAATTTATTTATATAGCTCTTCTTACATCAGCTGATATATCAAAGTGCTGTACAGAAACCCAGCCTAAAACCCCAAACAGCAAGCAATGCAGGTTTAGAAGCACGGTGGCTAGGAAAAACTCCCAAAAAGGCCAAAACCTAGGAAGAGAGAACCAGAACCAACCTAGAGAGGAACCAGGCTATGAGGGGTGGCCAGTCCTCTTCTGGCTGTGCCGAGTGGAGATTATAACAGAACATGGCCAAGATATACAAATGTTCATAGATGACCAGCACGGTCAAATAATATTAATCACAGTGAACAGGTCAGGTTTCCATAGCCGCAGGCAGAACAGTTGAAACTGGAGCAGCAGCATGGCCAGGTGGACTGGGGACAACAAGGAGTCATCATGCCAGGTAGTCCTGAGGCATGGTCCTAGGGCTCAGGTCCTCCGAGAGAGAGAATTAGAGAGAGCATACTTAAATTCACACAGGATACCGGATAAGACAGGAAAAATACTCCAAATATAACAGACTGACCCTAGCCCCCCGGCACAAAATACTGCAGCATAAATACTGGAGGCTGAGATAGGAGGGGTCAGGAGACACTGTGGCCCCATCCGATCATAACCCCGGATAGGGCCCCCACACCACTAGAGGGATATCTTCAACCACCAACTTACCATCCTGAGACAAGGCCGAGTGTAGCTCACAAATATCTCTGCCACGGCACAACCCAATGGGGGGCACCAACACAGACAGAAAGACAACTTCAGTGACTCAGCACACTCAAGTGACGCACCCATCCTTGGGACGGCATGGAAGAGCACCAGTATGCCAGTGACTCGGCCCCTGTAATAGGGTTAGAGGCAGAGAGAATCCAGGTGGAGAGAAGGGAACCGGCTTGGCAGAGACAGCAAGGGCAGTTTGTTGCTCCAGTGCCTTTCCGTTCACCTTCACACACCTGGGCCAGACTACACTAAATTATAGAACCTACTGAAGATATGAGTCTTCAATAAAGACTTAAAGGTTGAGACTGAGTCTGCATCTCTCACGTGGGTAGGCAGACCATTCCATAAAAATTGAGCTCTATAGGAGAAAGCCCTGCCTCCAGCTGTTTGCTTAGAAATTCTAGGGACAATTAGGAGGCCTGCGTCTTGTGACCGTAGCGTACGTGCAGGCCTGTACGGCAGGACCAAATTCTGAAAGATAGGTACCAGCAAGCCCATGTAATGCTTTGTAGGTTAGCAGTATAACCTTGAAATCAGCCCTTGCCTTAACAGCAAGCCAGTGTAGGGAGGCTAGCACTGGAGTAATATGATCAAATGTTTTCGTTCTATTCAGGATTCTAGCAGCCGTATTTAGCACTAACTGAAGTTTATTTAGTGCTTTATCCGGGTAGCCGGAAAGTAGAGCATTGCAGTAGTCTAACCTAGAAGTAACAAAAGCATGGATGAATTTTTCTGCATCAAGTTTGGACAGAAAATGTCTGATTTTTGCAATGTTACGCTGATGGAAAAAGCTGTCCTTGAAACAATCTTGATATGTTCGTCAAAAGAGATATCAGTGTCCAGAGTAATGCCGAGGTGCTTCACAGTTTTCCTTGAGACGACTGTACAACCATCAAGATTAATTGTCAGATTCAACAGAAGATTTCTTTGTTTCTTGGGACCTAGAACAAGCATCTCTGTTTTGTCCGAGTTTAAAAGTAGAAAGTTTGCAGCCATCCACTTCCTTATGTCTGAAACACAGGCTTCCAGCGACGGCAATTTTGAGGCTTTGCCATGTTTCATTGAAATGTACAGCTGTGTGTCATCCGCATAGCAGTGAAAGTTAACATTATATTTTTGAATGACATCCCCAAGAGGTCAAATATATAGTGAAAACAATAGTGGTCCTAAAACGGAACCTTGAGGAACACCGAAATTTACAGTTGATTTGTCAGAGGACAAACCATTCACAGAGACAAACTGATATATTTCCGACAGATAAGATCTAAACCAGGCCAGAACTTGTCCTTGTAGACCAATTTGGCTTTCCAATCTCTCCAAAATAATGATGCAGAGCCTCGGTCTGATGCCATTAAAAGGTAATTTAACACCTTCACAAGTGCAGTCTCAGTGCTATGATGGGGTCTAAAACCAGACTGAAGCATTTCATATACATTGTTTGTCTTCAGGAAGGCAGTGAGTTGCTGCGCAACAGCTTTTTCAATTTTTTGTTGAGAGGAATGGGAGATTCGATATAGGCCGATATTTTTTTATATTTTCTGTGTCAAGGTTTGGCTTTTTCAAGAGAGGTTTTATTACTTTATAGAGAGCCGTTTATTATGTTGAACATAGGAGGGCCAAGCACAGGAAACAGCTCTTTCAGTAGTTTAGTTGGAATAGGGTCCAGTATGCAGCTTGATGGTTAAGAGGCCATGATTATTTTCATCATTGTGTCAAGAGATATAATACTAAAACACTTGAGTGTCTCCCTTGATCCTAGGTCCTGGCAGAGTTGTGCAGACTTAGGACAACTGAGCTTTGGAGGAATACGCAGATTTAAAGAGGAGTCCATAATTTGCTTTCTAATGATCATGATCCTTTTTCTCAAAGAAGTTCATGAATTTATTACTGCTGAAGTGGAAACCATCCTCTCTTGGGGAATGCTGCTTTTTAGTTAGCTTTGCGACAGTATCAAAAATACATTTCAGATTGTTCTTATTTTCCTCAATTATGTTGGAAAAATAGGATGATCGAGCAGCAGTGAGGGCTCTTCGATACTGCACGGCACTGTCTTTCCAAGCTCGTCGGAAGACTTCCAGTTTGGTGTGGCGCCATTTCCGTTCCAATTTTCTGGAAGCTTGCTTCAGAACTCGGGAATTTACTGTATACCAGGGAGCTAGTTTCTTATGACAAATGTTTTTAGTTTTTGGGGTGCAACTGCATCTAGGGTATTGCACAAGGTTAAACTGAGTTCCTCAGTTAGGTAGTTACATTTACATTTACATTTAAGTCATTTAGCAGACGCTCTTATCCAGAGCGACTTACAAATTGGTAAATTCACCTTCTGACATCAGTGGAACAGCCACTTTACAATAGTGCATCTAAATCATTTAAGGGGGGGGGGGGGGGTTGAGAAGGATTGCTTTATGCTATAACTGATTTTTGTCCTCTGATGTCCTTGGGTAGGCAGAGGGAGTCTGGAAAGGCATCAAGGAATCTTTGGGTTGTCTGAGAATTTATAGCACGACATTTGATTCTCCTTGGTTGGGGTCTGAGCAGATTATTTGTTGCGATTGCAATAAAATGTAATAAAATGGTAATAAAATGGTGGTCCGATAGTCCAGGATTATGAGGAAAAACATTAAGATCCACAACATTTATTCCATGGGACAAAACTAGGTCCAGAGTATGACTGTGTCAGTGAGTAGGTCCGGAGACATGTTGGACAAACCCAACTGAGTTGATGATGGCTCCAAAAGCCTTTTGGAGTGGGTCTGTGGACTTTTCCATGTGAATATTAAAGTCATCAAAAATGAGAATATTATCTGATATGACTACAAGGTCCGATGGGAATTCAGGGAACTCAGTGAGGAACGCTGTATATGGCCCAGGAGGCCTGTAAACAGTAGCTATAAAAAGTGATTGAGTCGGCTGCATAGATTTCATGACTAGAAGCTCAAAAGATGAAAACGTCATAGTAACTCCTCTTAATGACTCATCACCTCTGGCATTTAGCCACCGTTATCTTTTTGCCATGCACTAATTTTAGTATGGTTTCACATTAGGGCATGGAAAGTTTAGAGCCATAGCAATGTTTAAAAAATAATTGATTGATTTGCACTTTCCGCACCAAAGTACATTCATCTCTAGGAGACAGAACACGTCTCCTTTCTGAGCGGTATGACGACTGCATGGTCCCATGGTGTTTATACTTGTGTACTATTGTTTGTACAGATGAGCATGGTACCTTCAGCCGTTTGGAAATTTTCTCGCAATGATGAACCAGACTTGTGGAGGTCTACATTTTTCTTCTGAGGTCTTGGCTAATTTATTTAGATTTTGCCATGATGTCAAGCAAAGAGGCACGGAGTTTGAAGGTAGGCCAAGAAATACATCCGCAGGTACAACTCCAATTGACTCAAATTATGTCAATTAGCCTATCAGAAGCTTCTAAAGCCATGACATCATTTTCTGGAATTTTCCAAGCTGTTTAAAGGCACAGTCAACTTAGTGTATATAAACTTCTGACCCACTGGAATTGTGACAGAGTGAATTATAAGTGAAATAATCTGTCAGTAAACAATTGTTTGAAAAAGTACTTGTCATGCACAAAGTAGATGTCCTAACTGACTTGCCAAAACTATAGTTTGTTAGCAAGAAATTTGTGGAGGGGTTGAAAAACGAGTTTTAATGACTCCAACCTAAGTGTATGTAAACTTCTGACTTCAACTGTATTTGTAGCAAACAAAATGAAAAATCAACAAAGATAGTTGTCCTCCGATGAGGGGGGTGGTGGAGGGGTTAAAAATAGTAATAATAATACATGAAAAAATAAACACACACAAGCCCCCACCCTGCCACTGATTGGATCCTTTGAACCATCTGTATATATCCTTAAAAACAAATCAAACCTATTCTCTCTCCACACCTCTTCTCACGTCCTCACCCCTCTCTCCTGCCCTCAATCATGTCCACATCTACACTTCTTTTCGGAAACAGCCACGGAGGAACATTCCCCGGTGCAATTGCTGGCCCTCTCTCTCTCACCCCCAGTCCATATTCTTGTTAGAGGTGCACACCGTCACCTACTGTACGGGTTGTAAACTATGTGCGTATGTATATACAGTGGGGCAAAAAAGTATTTAGACAGCCACCAATTGCGCAAGTTCTCCCACTTAAAAAGATGAGAGAGGCCTGTAATTTTCATCATAGGTACACTTCAACTATGACAGACAAAATTAGAAAAGAAATCCAGAAAATCACATTGTAGGATTTTTTATGAATTTATTTGCAAATTATGGTGGAAAATAAGTATTTGGTCATCTACAAACAAGCAAGATTTCTGGCTTTCACAGACCTGTAACTTCTTCTTTAAGAGGCTCCTCTGTCCTCCACTCGTTACCTGTATTAATGGCACCTGTTTGAACTTGTTATCAGTATAAAAGACACCTGTCCACAACCTCAAACAGTCACACTCTAAACTCCACTATGGCCAAGACCAAAGAGCTGTCAAAGGACACCAGAAACAAAATTGTAGACCTGCACCAGGCAGGGAAGACTTAATCTGCAATAGGTAAGCAGCTTGGTTTGAAGAAATCAACTGTGGGAGCAATCATTGGGAAATGGAAGACATACAAGACCACTGATAATCTCCCTCGATCTGGGGCTCCATGCAAGATCTCACCCCATGGGGTCAAAATGATCACAAGAACGGTGAGCAAAAATCCCAGAACCACACGGGGGGACCTAGTGAATGACCTGCAGAGAGCTGCAGAAAGCCTACCATCAGTAACACACTACGCCGCCAGGGACTCAAATCCTGCAGTGCCAGAAGTGTCCCCCTGCTTAAGCCAGTACATGTCCAGGCCCGTCTGAAGTTTGCTAGAGAGCATTTGGATGATCCAGAAGAAGATTGGGATAATGTCATATGGTCAGATGAAACCAAAATATAACTTTTTGGTAAAAACTCAACTCGTCGTGTTTGGAGGACAAAGAATGCTGAGTAGCATCCAAAGAACACCATACCTACTATGAAGCATGGGGGTGGAAAAATCATGCTTTGGGGCTGTTTTTCTGCAAAGGGACCAGGACGACTGATCCGTGTAAAGGAAAGAATGAATGGGGCCATGTATCGTGAGATTTTGAGTGAAAATATCCTTCCATCAGCAAGGGCATTGAAGATGAAACGTGGCTGGGTCTTTCAGCATGACAATGATCCCAAACACACCGCCCGGGCAACGAAGGAGTGGCTTCGTAAGAAGCATTTCAAGATCCTGGAGTGGCCTAGCCAGTCTACAGATCTCAACCCCATAGAAAATCTTTGGAGGGAGTTGAAAGTCCGTGTTGCCCAGCAACAGCCCCAGAACATCACTGCTCTAGAGGAGATCTGCATGGAGGAATGGACCAAAATACCAGCAACAGTGTGTGAAAACCTTGTGAAGATTTACAGAAAACGTTTGACCTCTGTCATTGCCAACAAAGGGTATATAACAAAGTATTGTTATTGACCAAATACTTATTTTCCACCATAATTTGCAAATAAATTCATTAAAAATCCTACAATGTGATTTTCTGGATTTTTCCCCTAATTTTGTCAGTCATAGTTGAAGTGTACCTATGATGAAAATTACAGGCCTCTCTCATATTTTTAAGTGGGAGAACTTGCACAATTGGTGGCTGACTAAATACTTTTTTGCCCCACTATACAGTGCATTCGGGAAGTATTCAGACCCCTTAACTTTTTCCACATTTTGTTACATTACAGCCTTATTCTAAAATCGATTAAATTGTTTGTTCTTATCAATCTACACACTATACCCCATAATGACAAAGCAAAAACAGTTATTTAGAATTGTTTGCAAGTTTATTACAAATACAAAACTGAAATATGACATTTCCAAGTGTTCAGACCCTTTACTCAGTACAACGCTCCCCATCCAACCTGACAGTGCTTGAGAAGACCCGCAGAGAAGAATGGGATAAACTCCCCAAATACAGATGTGCCAAACTTGTAGCGTCACACCCAAGAAGACTCAAGGCTGTAATCGCTACCAAAGGTGCTTCAACAAAGTCCTGAGGAAAGGGTCTGAATACTTATGTAAGTGTAAATAATATTTTGTTTTTTATTTTGAATACATTTGCAAAAATTTCTACAAACCTGTTTTTACTTTGTCATTATGGGGTATTGTGTGTAGATGGATGATTGAAAAAAAACAACAATTTAATCAAGTTTAGAATAAGGCTTTAACATAACAAAATGTGGAAATAGTCAAGGAGTCTGAATACATTTTGAACGCACTGCATTGACCACAAGAGGTCCCTGTTGGATTATACATCAGTCTTCAATAGCCAAGGATGGCAAACTGAGAAAGTTTAATTTAGCAGAGGGAAATTCACAATGATGCTGTACACTCAACAGTACTCATATAGTGTCACCACTCACTGTACTGTTTAGAGCTAGCAAGAAAGACATTTCACTGTACGTATCATTAAAACTTGAAATTTTATATTGGGTCACTGTACTACTGCACTATTTTGCTTGATTAATATCCTATGTATTTTCAATCATGGAATTCAAACATTACATCTGTGCACTTTCCGATGCTAAAATAGGCTACATTTTGTGATTTTTGGTAACTGTTCTGTATCAGGCTACCACAATATAGGTGCTGAAAGGAAAACACTGGCTGAGTAGTACTTGCAAAACTTTTGATATTGATAAGAGTTTATTAAATATTAGGCAACACAATGCAGTAGGTCAGCATGTCGGGTTATTATAGGCAATGATTGTAGGGTTCTGGAGAGACATGGTTTTGTGTTAGATCGTCACTCAGTGTCAGATCCTGAACATGCCAAGGAAGGTGGAGTGAGGCTTGAGGACAAGCCCAGCAGATTTCCTGGGAATGGAGAGTTCCAGAGTGGATCCTGGCTCCAGGTAATGGACACCTGGGAGAGAAACACCAGTAACTTCAGCACTGGGTGTAGTAGTGCTGCAATTGTGTTCCGTATTCTAAGTAATTAATTTGAATGTCGTTTGTAACACACGCTGGCCGGGGTTGAGTTGACTCACCGGCTGTGTAGCAGGTGTTTTGGGCCACAGTGATGTTGCTGGGCATACTCTGTATGCACTTCATCAAGATGGTCTCAATACCATGTAGACGCTTCTTGATCACATGACCCATAGTCCATGTGGTGTCTTTATACAGCACCTGTACACAAACACAGTGATGGTATAGAGGGACCTTGGCTTGACCGCCTCTCAAGAGATGACAACGTCTAGTTTTAATAGGCTACCTGACTGTAGATGAAGTAAGTCCCTTCGGTTACCACGTTGACCTTTTCTCCAAAGACCTGCAGCCCCTCCCCTAGACGACTCAGTCCAAGAGCCCATTCTACCAGAGTGTAGTCATCTTCATCTGAGACAACATAGTGGTTACAAACATGGAGTATGTGTATGTTGGAGACAAAATAATGTTTGAGAGTATTGTAGTTAATGCAAAGCGCCGTTTATACCGGGTTCTAACATGCGTCCTTTTTCCAGATGTTGTTCATATTCCGATTCTGCCCACATTTTTAGCCAGGTGTAGACAATTAAAAGACGCATAGTGATAATTTAAAAAAAAAAATCTTATAAGTTTAAACGGGCATGATCAGGACAAGATAAGGACGCATGTTAGTGGCAGGTATAAACAGGGCTATAGCGTGTGTGTGTGTGTGTGTGTGTGTGTGTGTGTGTGTGTGTGTGTGTGTGAGTGAGTGAGTGAGTGAGTGAGTGAGTGAGTGAGTGAGTGAGTGAGTGAGTGAGTGAGTGAGAGAGAGACGAGCGAGAGAGAGAAAGAGAAAGAGAATGTACAGTATAGATGTGAATTCATTGCCCATTCGACTCACCATATGAGTGTGATGACAGAGGAACAAGATGAAGAAAGGCACTACTCCCTGCTGGATGACATGGAAATTTTAAATGATTAAGTAAATTGTGTGTATGTGTGTGTGTGCGTCGGAAGGGACTGACCAGTGCGCCGCTGTCTCCGTCTCCCATGTCTTGAAATCTCCCTCTTTCCTCGAATTCCATTCCATTGTGTATGTCTGTGAGAGTCAGATATCTGTGTCAAATGCCAGATGACATCAGATGTGAACCTCATAGTGTGACAAGAATCCGTTGTTTCAGATATGTGGTAAACAATCAAGTAATTGTCATCCTTTTCCAGGCTTTAACTCCATTGAGAAGTGTGGTGGATAATAAACCTTATTGCTCGAACTCCAAAGCATTAATAACTTAAAAATAGCCCAGTAGCCTAAGAATATTCATTCTCAAATCATACTTTACACATCAGCTGATAGCGTGATAGGAGTCAAATGTTTCAGATATGTAGTAAATAGGGTTGGTGTAGGTTACTTTCTAAATGTAAACTGTTCCAGTTATTAGTTACCTGTCCAAAATTGTAATCAGCAACGTAACTTTAGGATTACTCAAAATCAGTAACGTTATCAGATTACTTTGTTACTTTTGGATTACTTTCCCCTTATGGGGCATGAGATGGGGTACTCCAGTCCTCGCGCATGATTGTCACACTTTCTCTCCATCCCTAGAAAACACAGCTGATTAATCAAATTGCATTCTGAACTGAAACAATCAAGTAATTGTCATCCTTTTCCAGGCTTTAACTCCATTGAGAAGTGTGGTGGATAATAAACCTTATTGCTCGAACTCCAAAGCATTAATAACTTAAAAATAGCCCAGTAGCCTAAGAATATTCATTCTCAAATCATACTTTACACATCAGCTGATAGCGTGATAGGAGTCAAATGTTTCAGATATGTAGTAAATAGGGTTGGTGTAGGTTACTTTCTAAATGTAAACTGTTCCAGTTATTAGTTACCTGTCCAAAATTGTAATCAGCAACGTAACTTTAGGATTACTCAAAATCAGTAACGTTATCAGATTACTTTGTTACTTTTGGATTACTTTCCCCTTATGGGGCATGAGATGGGGTACTCCAGTCCTCGCGCATGATTGTCACACTTTCTCTCCATCCCTAGAAAACACAGCTGATTAATCAAATTGCATTCTGAACTGAAGATCATGATTAGGTGATTATTGTAGTCAGGTGTGTTAGCTGGACCTGGGGAAAAACTGTGACACCAATCAGGCTCTCGAGGACTGGAATTGCCCACCCCTGCAAGACTAAAAGGATCCATCAAATGCATTTGGTGTGTCATCATAGTGGTCCCTGGCTTGTGGTCAGGCTGAACAAAGTTAAACTTGCACCTATTTTAGATTCTGAATTGAATGTCATTGAGGAAACCGATAGGTATGATCATGTATTTTTTCACAAACATCCTTTCTGGCTTTAAAAGTAAACCAATAAATAATCATCTAGTTTTGCAAAAGCATGTCGTCTGATTTCAATATTTTTCCAGGTTATTTTGTAATCACATTACATGTAACAACTACCCAACCCTGGTGGCAAACAATTAAGTCATTGTGATCATTTTCTAGACTTCAACTCCATTGATAATTGTGGTGAAATAGGCCTTATTGTTCTAAACATTAACAAGCATCTTGATTCCTTACTTCAAAATCAGAAATTTCCTAGTGGGTAGGCCTAGCCTACGAATATTTATTGACTTCTTATAAATTCTCAAAAACATAGACCTACTTCACACATCAAGCAATGTTTCACAATAGTTTTTTATTTTTCGTGTAGCCTATAACCTATTAGTAAATGTATGAACTCACCTACCCCGCAGCGCGAGATATCAGTAGACGATTCCTTTATGTCCCCGCACACCAGACTGGTCCACTGACGCAGCTCCCGCAGTTCGACCTGCATCTCTCTGACCCGGTTGGACTGCAGGACCATCAAGCAGGCCAAGAACAGCGACACAGCGTACAGCAGATATGAGCCATGAAAATGTACTGTATAACGGTTTGTCATTATGTCACACAGGCGATACCAACTGTTACGAGGACGAGGGGATGGCGTCCTTTTTCAATGAAGGCTTTGTCAGGGCCGTAATGATCCCGTTACAATGTGCACTTTCACTTTCTTCATGTCATCATCCCATCATTTGGAAAACGATGACTCATGCAGTCTCGGATTACAAAACTGCTATGAAGACTTGGAGGACGTGTGAAAACAAAGTGATAGGCTACAGTAGGCCTACAGAAGTCTGAAGCTAAAGTTAATGTCTTTATTAAATGTTTGTACAACAATTTGTTTTGAGAAAGGCAGTGACCAAGACAGGCAAGTGGTTCATAAAAATAACTGATTGTAATAACTGAATGAAAAGGGAATACAGTTCAGTAGGTTTGAAGCACTGTAGACTACATTATAATTAATTAATGTATATATGCTTGGCTCTCGAGCGAAAAGGAGTACTTGATAGCCAAACATGAATACATGTACTTCTAGTCAGGCCTACGTGCTTGTCTGGCTATGACAGAACAGGTCAAAGGGTCCTTTGAGAGATGGACTCAGTTGAAGGCTGATGCCACCAGTTTCGCACTCCACTACCTCAAAGACAGCCTCGCCAGCCCTTCGGGAACTTCTCAGAGGAGAGGGATGGGCTCTGTCTGTCAAAACAGGAGCAGGGTGAGCAGCCAAGTCAAATCCTTTTTTTTCTCCAATTCATTTCTTCATATAACGCTCCCCAGTTCAAGACCATACTAGTCACACTAGTCACAATGGAATGCAATGTTATGTATTTATTTACTTTTTTTCATTGCTTGGCTATCCATTATAAAATTAACTGACCAAATGTTGTACATCATTTTTAAGCAGTAAAATCTGAACAAAGTAATTGTAACATTGCAAAACATATCCCTTAAACTCTGAATCTGATCAATACAAACTATGAGCCCTTATACAATGTGAACTCTACAAGTGCTTTGGAGAAATGTAACAAAAATTAAATTATTCCTCTGGAGTGTGCCCAATACCCCAAAATTCATTGTGGGACAGACGAGGGCCTTGCCAACCCCCCTTGGCTTGTCTATCAGCAGTTGCCAGGACAAATGACAGCATCGGATTTCCTCCAGGAGCAAGATGGGATGCTTGTTCAAATCCTCCAAACAGACCCTGCAAAGACATCACAGTCGAATAAGGGATATCCACATTTGCTTCCTCTATTCCAGTTACTCTTAAATATAATATCAGTCAGTGAGAGTTGAGTCCATGCCTCCTTCTGGGTGTAAGGACGAGTGAGGGTTGGACTGAGGTAGTCCGTAGCTTCATCCTGTCTCTCCACTGTGGTGCTGATAGTCATGCTGCTGTCCTCTGCTTGCCTCTGGGAACGGCCCTTTTCTGCCTTACACCTGGGTTTGGAGCCCCACCAACTCCCCTGCTTCAACCTGGGACATGATCGTGTTTGGGTTAATTTGAAGAACTACTGTTCTATATTTAATGCTTATCGTCCAAAGGCAACCAACAATGTTAAAAGTAGGAATAATGTGAGTTTTTGTTTTATTTAGTCACCTATGATATTCTACTAGGACTCAACAGCCTTTCAGAGTTGCCTTTGTAGATTTCTATCCCTGTGTAGCACATGGGGATGTGTTAAACTTAATCCTCAGCCTGAAGTGTCCCCACTTGCACCAGCGAATAGCTACAGTAGCTTTTTGCGTGGCGCTGACTGGTAAGACGGTTCAGGAGGGCGGTCACGTGTCCTAGCAAGGCAGAGTTCCTGCGTTCATGCCAGGTATGGGCCGAATCGGTAAGAAGTGGTATTCGCTAAGCAAGCAGCATGATGTCCTTTACACCTGCACTGAATGTATAACCACATTTCTGCCCCCATGGCATCCAATTAAAATCAGTTTCCCCTCATTCTACCCTGAGGGCACAGTAAAACCAACAAGTAATACCAGCGAGCCACAGGCCATTCATGTCCCCTCTGCACTATCTAGCATCAGAAACCTTTCACTTACTGGTCAATAGAGCTCTGTCTCCTGCGGAGGTCCCCAATGTGCTGCAGCACTGCTGCCACCCTGGGTTGCACCACCTGGCTGCTCTGTGCTGCACCCCCTGTCCTCCCCTTCTTCTTCCGTCCCATCAGTTCCACTGGAGAAGGTAGCTTTCCTAGACCCAGCCTTCCCCCTTTTTTAACTCTCTGTCCTGCTGGAGGTGATCCTGCCATGTCCACGCCAACCTGCGTGTAAACATAATGGCAAAAGAAATCTGAAAATGTTTTACCTCAATTGTAGGATGTGCCATTTTAAAAATGACAACCACAGTGAAACATGTTTACCAAGTATTAGGGTACTCACTAGTCCTTCAGGTTTATTTGAGAACATCTGCATCTGAAATGGGCCGTAGGATGGGGTGGGCTCAGGAGACACTTCACTAAGAAACAACATACAGACCTCTATCAGTAAGAGTGAATTTGACTGGAGCATTTCTAAACCTTGTGTTTATAAAAAAGTGAGATTGTTGGTGGTGAAAGTGAAGAGGACATCCACCTTGGCTGACATAGAATCCTGTGCCAGAAATTGTCTCTACTCTGAGACAAGGAGCTAGACTGTGGGGGAGGGCTAGGCTCAGTCTCCATCTCTGAACACTGACGCTGCACAACCTTGGACCTCCTGAGGGTTTGAAGAATACAACACAAAGCAAGCCTCATATTACCTGAAATAATGGCTTAACTTTCAAAAATAATACGTTCTGAACTCTTGCAACATAAGCAACTCACTTGGCAAACGAGAGGAACTGATCACCATCTTCTGCCTCTGGTTGTTCTACCAGAGTAAAATGCCCAGCATTATTATCAACTCTGTCTGCTAGGTGCCACATTGTTACCCTGGGAGGGAAGAGCAGCTGAAACACGAATACTAATGTAGAACGTGACCTTTAATCAATTAATAATAGTCTTGAAATAAAACTATTGCCTGGTATCCTAGCCAATACCAGAACGGCCCTACAATAAAAACATATTTTAATAGGCTAAAGTTAGCCAGCCGGTTTCCAATCCAGCCTGCATTTAAGGCCAACAAACGATATCAAAGTCCCGCGCAAAACATGAGCGCGTGCCATAAAGTCAGCAGCACGCGAGGAAAATACACAGCAGATCAACGTAATAGATCTACTCCTTGGCGTCACCACTTCAAGTCCGTATTGCTTGGCATGCAACATTTCTCGGGGTAGTTTTTGTTAAAAGTCCTCCCCATGATGTCTGTCTGCATTCCTCACTATACATCTGGGGAATGGTGTTGTGCTTTAGTCTACTTCCAACTCACTGCAAAGGTGAGATCACCTCTGAAAATGTTATGACAATTATATCTTCCAGTTATCCTTTATAGTCTGTCTTGTGTGCAGTTTCACTCAATTTCCAAGAAATAATAGCTAATGCAAAACAGGCCTGAGAGACGGGAACACAAATGTATCTAAGTTTCAGTATTTTTTTTAATTTCCAAGAAATAATAGCTAATGCAAAACAGGCCTGAGAGACAGGAACACAAATGTATCTAAGGTTCAGTATTTTTTATTGCATGACAAATCTTATTTTGCAAAACAAAAATAAATGACACATTCACACGGCTTTCCAAAGTCCTACACTGCACAGGACTAGGTATACCGCTTAAGTGGATGGACTTGACAGGGGTGCGTTGTCTGCACAGCAAAGGAACTTCCCCTATGCTCCTTGTCTAGGCGTTGGAGAATTTGGGCAGCTGGTTTCCCAGAACAACCCGTCTCTCCAGGCCCTCTTCTGTGATGGCTGCCAGACGAGCCACTCCTCCACTAGAACCGTCCCGCTCCATGGCCAGTGCCAAGGCTGTATGGAGAGAGACATTAACAACACCTAGATGTGACCCGACAACCAACATATTACAGATCCAACTATCAAGTATTTTCAGTTCAGTTGTCAAGACATATGGTGGAAGAGAGATTAGAAAAGCTACAGCTGAAGATATTTGAAACAGCCTAATGACAGTGTAAAGATCATAGGTGGGTTACAGGGTCCGCTGTGCTTGTGCAGGCAAATGTTCCTTCCCAACAGATTGAAATAATCTACTTATCAAGGTCTTACATTTTAAACAACGCTATTAGGTATATTTCAATCAGCTTTGTTAGTACAGGGCTCAAACAATTGCTTGCAGACACTGTTGCTCTCCAGGATTGTAATTACCCACCACTGTGCTAGACTGTCAACCTCTGGTCCAACTCACCCTGGGTACAGAAGTGAAGACACTCCTCCTTGGTCATCCCAGGCTTGTAGTTAGAATCCATGAAGCCATATATGTAGGAGCTGCCAGAACCACCTACTGACACTGGCTGCCTCACTATCATACCTCCCATTGGGACTGTGTACACCTGTGTAAGAGGGAAGGGTCACTGGAGAGTCAATCCATGTAATCTCAGCAAGCCATGACACCCACCACCAGGGCCTAAAATATAATTTTTGGTCACCAGCCACTGTGGCAGTTAGATAAAAAAAAAATACATCTACCAGCTACTGGGATTTTTTACCAGCCAAAATATGTTTTCACCATAATTACATCAAAAACACAAAACGGATGACCATGCTTTGTAATGTCTCAAAAACAAGAAATGTATTAGTAAGAAGTAATGTGGTATATTGCTCAATTTCCATTTATTTTTGGTGACCTGAGTCTTTTAATCAAAATATCAGAGACAAAATGTTTAGCTGCCCCTTTAATGATGTGAGTTTACCATGGTAACGACACCACTTGATTCCTGTCACGATTTGAGATCTGACTAGTGTGTCTTCACTATCAGTTGAAGCAGAAGACTCAAACTACCATTGAAAAACAACTGAGCTTGAGGGCTAAATGTAAATTGCCAAAAAAACACAAGGACAAAGTCTTACATCGTAGACTCTTGAGTAAATTAGACCAACTTTTATGCCTGTGGGCAGTGCTTTTAAAAAGGAATCCATCAGCTCTTCATTCATTGCACACAGCAGCTCCCTGTCAGGCAGTGTTCCTGTGCAAGGTGGGATATAGTATTCCTATTTCTTTGTGTATTTAATATCTAATGAAACAAAACAGCTACTGCAGAATTTTTCTAACCCTAACTCGTACGTGCTCATACTTTACTATTTTTTTTATTTGCAAATGTAATGCTCTCACTGTAGAGCCCTGCAAATTGACCAACATGGCTGGTGAAACAGACATTCTTACTCGCCAATACCCAGATCTTCCCACATTTGGCAGGTGCTAATTTTATACCCTGCCCACCACCATCCCAGATTGTTCTGAAATCCTCTCTTTGCTTTTTGCAGTGGAATGACCCTACAAATTTCTCTGAGACAGTGGGGGAAAAGTGGTTGGAGTGTATGATCCAAATACAGATGCTGATAACTCACCTGTCCACCCCTTCTTTTGTCCCAGCCAGCTACAATGATGCCAGCCATCAGCTCCTCTCTGTATCTGTAGCATGTCTGTTTGAAGAGATTGGCTGCCGTTTGCACAAGTGGAGGCTCATCCAGCTCAATACTGCAGCAGGCACAGAGGGAGAGATATTTCACAGTAAATAAATACAGAATGACACTCAAGAAAGGCATTTCACTGTGCTTGTACATTAAAACTTGAATCAGACACAAGACAATATTTTGATAGTTCTCAAAGCACTTATTTTATCCTGGGAGTGGTATGAAGATAGCCACTAACTATATAGCTGTGCTGAAGAGTTTATCTTTGTGTAGAGGTATAGCCGGTGTTTTACCTGTGAAAGCCCAGCTGATAGGTGACTATATCAGCAACAGCCTGTGTGTCAGCTGCAGAACCAGAGCGGCAGCAGAAAATGCGGTCGTGAATGGGAGTCAACTTGTCAGTAACTCGATTGGCAATGTAAGCACTACAACCAGTTGGGGGAAAAAAATAACGATTGGGAGTATTAGGCAGCTCTAGCTATAATGTTTTTAAAACACAAAAATGTCAATGGAATAGAGGCCGACTTAATCAGCAATCTATTTCTATTAGGTCAGGAAGCCGGTAAGACACAGTTGCTTGATTTAAAGTCACTTAACTTACCCTGTTGTTGTTCTGGAGTCCGCGCCAATCACAACCCCTCCATCAAACTCCACTGCCATAATGGTAGTCTGCGATTAGACATGAAGAATCAGAACAACATTTTTGCTTTATTTATGTGAAAATAATCCCAAGGACATTTATGTAGAAAGAAACGGTAATGGCTAGCTGGCTACCAACAAAATCAGCTGTAAAATGCTATAGCTAGGTACATTCATGGCGAGCGCTTCTGCAGTCTCATTGTTAGCTAGCTAACTAGCTAGCTAGCTAGCTGAAGTGGCATGTAAATGCCTGTGTTCAGTTTGGGCAACGCAATCAAACCTATGTAAAGTGAACGGTGCTATACTACATTTCCTCACCCCAGTGCTAACTTCTTCTTGTGCCCACTCTGGCACCAAATCAACTGTACTAAAAGCATTTTCGGACCGGTTCGCTGACATGTACACAGCAGCCATCTTGACACTAGGCTACCCTGGGGCGGCAGGGTAGCCTAGTGGTTAGAGCATTGGACTAGTAACCGGAAGGTTGTGAGTTCAAACCCCCAAGCCGACAAGGTACAAATCTGTCGTTCTGCCCCTGAACAGGCAGTTAACCCACTGTTCCCAGGCCGTCATTGAAAAAATAAGAATGTGTTCTTAACTGACTTGCCTGGTTAAATAAAAAAAAGGAAAAAATTAACTTGTAAGTCGCTCTGGATAAGAGCGTCTGCTAAATGACGTAAATGTAAATGTAAATAATGTTCTTCTTCGCTGGTCTGGCTTAACAAATTATGTTGTGCTGACTATCGCCACCTGTTGGATTGCATGAGAATAACAACTTCAAAAATCAAATCAAATTGTATTTGTCATATGCGCCGACTTCAACAAGTGGAGTAGACCTTACAGTGAAACGCTTACTTACAAGCCCTGAACCAACAATGAAGTTTTAAGGAAAATACAAACAAAAATAAGAAATATAAGTAACAAATAATTAAAAAGCAGCTGTAAAACACCAATAGCAAGGCTATATACACGCAGTACCGGTATAGAGTCAATGTGCGGGAACCAGTTAGTCGAGGTAATTGAGGTAATATATACATGTGGGTAGAGTTATTAAAGTTACTTATACATAGATGATAACAGAGAGTAGCAGTAGTATAAAAGGGGGGGGGGGGCAATGCAAATAGTCTGGGTAGCCATTTGATTAGATTTTCAGTAGTCTTATGACTTGGGGGTAGAAGTTGTTTGGAAGCATCTTGTACCTAGACTTGGTGCTCCATTAGCGCTTGCCGTGCGGTAGCAGAGAGAACAGTCTATGACTAGGGTGGCTGGAGTCTTTGACAAGTTTTAGGACCTTCCTCTGACACTGCCTGGTATAGAGGTCCTGGATGGCAGGAAGCTTGGCCCCAGTGACGTACTGGTCTGTACGCACTACCCTCTGTAGTGCCTTGCGTCGGAGGCCGAGCAGTTGCCATACCAGGCAGTGATGCAACCAGTCAGGATGCTCTCAATGGTGCAGCTGTAGAACCTTTTGAGGATCTGAGGACCCATGACAAATATTTTCAGTGTCCTGAGGGGTAATAGGTTTTCTCGTGCCCTCTTCGTGATAAAGGGTGACTAGATGATAGTCAAATCATGAATTTAGAAAATTCTCGATTTTCAGTATATATGAGCAAGCCTCATGCCAGACGTTCTTTAATTATTATTGTATGCTTTGATAACAGGATATGAAGGGAATTCTCAAATATTCTCAGTAAGATTATTTGTGAAATACTGAACCACTCTCTGGTATTGGATCTGCTACAACTATTTCTTAAGGCGAGATTGAATTTTGCTCCTGGGATTTTGCTATTGATTGGGATGATGGTTAAAACATGTAGTGTGATTCATGGGGAACTGAGGAAAAGCTTTGCAAGACTACTGTATAGATGGGAGTACTATGAAAGAGCAGCAGATTTGATTTGATTTGACTGCAGAAGATGGAAGTGACCATTAGTGTTCTGGCCATTCATTCAAACCAAAAAGCTTGAATACATTACTTTTACTTTTTTCAGAAAAGAAGAAGGTCTGCACAAGGTTGAATGCAACTCTAAACTACCATTTCTAAAGACTTCTGGTGTGAATACACTGATTGTGTTACAAGGACTATGACGCAAATCGCCATTTTTGGAAAAAACACCCGATATTGTGTATTTGTAAGCTGTGAGAGAGCCTCAGGATACCCACAGATGTGATGGTGGTGGTACTCTCGCTGCATTGCAGATGTAGTCACCGTGTCCTCTGGCTGTTCCTGTGCCCTTCTAGGTCCATCCTGTCTCAAACAATCACATCCACTTTCTTATTGTGTGTGTGTTTCTATTTGCAGGCATCTGTAGGATTATCAAAGTGCCAGGTTCTTACATCTCTATACAGTTATGCAGCAGATAACAATACTAATAACCGGCACTGCAGTGGAGGCTGCTGAGGGGAGGACGGCTAATAATAATGGCTGGAATGGAGTAAATGGGATCGTATCCAACACATGGAAACCACATCTTTGATGTGTTTGACACCATTCCATTGACTCCATTCCAGACATTATTATGAGCTGTCCTTCCCTCAGCAGCTTCCACTGCTGCACTGGATTAGCCTAGATAATTATTTGAGGGCATCAAATTGGGGATGAAGAACACAGACGCACGCTATATGTGCACACTCATTTAGTTTGCAAAAGAAAATGCCTTAATCGTCCAGACTGACCTCTTCTTCTGTGCCTTGAGGCGCAGGTCAATATAGGCAGACGGCGAATAAAATGTGTTTTAGGTCAAACTCGTGTAATGTGAGTATGAAACATAACCTGAAATGTACTCCACTGCAGCCCTGGAGACACTGAAGGAGAATAAAGGCCAACCCATTATTTTCTGTTTAAAACAGCCTAGATCCTAGTAATGCATACACACTGGCTCTCTCCCTCGCTATTAGTAACCATGGTTTCCTAAGCTCTAAGGTGCCTAGTTGTTAGAGAACCTTGGGGTCTGTAATGTTCAACGGGAAAAGAGAGATTGGCCTTAGCCAGCTGCCAGTGTGATTTGAGTCAATCAAAAGAGCGCTTAGAGAAGCTTAATCCCAGATAATCGCCACTGCAGCATAGACCAGGACTAACACAGCATTGAAATAGTCCCTACTGCCATCTCCACAAGGCTAACCGATGGCCCTGCACAAGACAGACATATCAAAAATAGACCTAATGATAAATCCACTCAAACATCAATGAGTTTTGATGGAATCACTGAGTTGTTCTGTATTGATGCTCACTCATTCAGTCATGCATTCAAAAGCTGTCATCAATCAGACTTCACATTGTATCCAAACAGAGTTCCAGATTCCTTTAGGCGTAATCATATTCTCCTTAGTTTAGAATAGCAACCTATACCTATATCTATCTGTTTCATAAAACATGAGATTTCTATGAGGGCTCAGGGCTATTGATCCACAATGTCTCCCCAAGTGTGTGTGTGACAGGTTCATTACTTTCCGTCATTACTAAAGCCATGTTTACATTGGCAGTCTGAAGTGACCCAAATTCTATTTATTTGCATATCCAATTCAAATCTGTTATTTTTCCTGCAGTCTGAACAGCAAAAAAGCACATGGAATCTGATATTTCAAGACACATTTAAAGTCAGATACAAATCTGATTTCTGGCCATGTGTCTGAATGGTCAAATCTGTTTTATTTGCCCTCATGTGGTAGCTAACTAGCTTGTTAATTGTTTACAAACAAATGAGTGAATGTGCTAGAAAGCTAAACAGCTACCAAGCTATCTAGTTGACTGCTGTGGCTAGCTCAACTGCTACCTAGCTATCTAGTTGACTGCTGTGGCTAGCTAAACAGCTACTGAGCTATCTAGTTGACTGCTGTGGCTAGCTAAACTGCTACCTAGCTATCTAGTTGACTGCTGTGGCTAGCTAAACAGCTACTGAGCTATCTAGTTGACTGCTGTGGCTAGCTAAACTGCTACCTAGCTATCTAGTTGACTGCTGTGGTTAGCTAAACAGCTACCTAGCTATCTAGTTGACTGCTGTGACTAGCCAAAATGGGCTTGTTTTGAAAGTTGGATAATTGTATCCTATGAGGCATTAACAGTGTTTTTACCCAATGGTTTTGAATATTCAAAGCAACTGGGAAAGTCCACCTTACCTTGCTACATAACTTCTGAGTGATAGGAAGCACAATCACCACCACCAATCAACCTACATCACTGCACATACACCTGTCATTACTATGACAACTAGCATGGCCTTGTCTGCTGTCTGAATACACACACATCCATTTAGTCATTTGTAACTTGCTGTTTGGACAGTCAGTTGTCCAAAACTGATTTGAAAACCAAAGTTGATTTGAGCATTAAGGCCTGCAGTTAAACATGACTTAACAGTCTGGTTTCTCAGAAACAAATTTGGTTGAGGCATTATTCTTAGGGCCCATGTGTCTTGCTCTAAATGTTCATGAGGGCAACATGCCTCTCTCACTCTTTATACTTCATTCCATCTGCTCTTTCTTGTATCTTCTTCCTTTTCTCTCACTACTTCCCCAACAGTCTCTGGGAGATGGACTGACAGAGGAGCCCACTGCATTACATAGCAGATGCACCCAGATGATCCTGTCCTGTACTGTCCTACATAATCAGTGAGAGATGGAATGGTGGCTTTTCTCCAATGAGGAGAGGAGATGTTCTCTCATTAAGTACTGGGGCTCAGCCAGAACACCAGCCCAGCACCTGCCAATTACACTCACCGCTGGCCAGATGCCTGTGCCAGCTGCCGGCTGGACGCCACCCTCTCACTTTAGTAGCCAATGGAAACTGGGGAACATGAGCTTCAGTTGTTACATCCAAATCCATTATTCACGAGGAAGATAATCTCTGAATAGATTTTTGGATCAATAAGATTGTTTTTTTCCTATAATGAAAGAGTATGGGGTTGTAAGTGCCCCAGGAAAACGTCAGAGAACAGATCTTTGGACACCTTCACTGAGCTGGTGTTATGTGCCTCCTTGAAGGAGGGAGGTGCACAAATCAGGAGCAGGAGAGCAAGGAAATCCCAGTGGCACAATAGTTAATTTAGAAGTCCCAACTCAACAACAACATGAAGGGGAATACGCCCAAACGAGGTCGCCACACAGGGAAATAAACGTCGCACACGGAGGAGAAACCTCTACTCCTTAACACATATCAAACTGGTACAACTGCCGCGTGAAAGAAAACCCTGTGGTGCAGACACGCACCCCTAACAAAGCAACCACAGCGAACAATCCAAGAAGATTAGCAGGCAGTGGAGGTAAATAAACCCACCGAAATCAACTAATAGGACACAGGTGTAAACAATACAGACAGACACAAACGAAAAGGAAAAATGGATCGGTGGCAGCTAGCGGGCCGGCCATGAAGACCGACGAGCACCGCCCTAACAGGGAGAGGAGCCACCTTCGGTGGAAGTCATGACAGCTGGCTCCTATTAGCATGTCTATAATCCCCATGGAGCGGGAGATAAAGACCATGAAGGGGGTTCAATGTGGTGTGGACCCGCATAATGTTTAGCTGGTGGATAGGTTTGGTCTCGCTGTCTTCTGTTCCTATCTTATTTCATCCAGGCCTCGTGCTAATCTGGGTAAATGTAAACTGGTAGGGCTTCAACATAAACCCCCCTCTGTCCCTCATCTCAGAGGGACATAAAGAGAGAGAGAGATGCAGATTGTTGTTTCTGTCCATCTTCAGTAAAAGAAGCAATGCTCATAAATCCGTCTCCGTGTTTGAATGTTGTTGTCACTTTAGGATTGATTTAGATTCATTCTGGATTAAGACATCAGAAAAGAGAAATCAAGACTTGTTGACGTTTAACAGGTGTTTTGAATCAGCGGGACCAATGAAGAGTTTTTTCTGCTTCAAGATGGATTTTTAACTCTTCATCTCAGCCATATCCTACCTGCATAAACATGTAGATCTGTAACAGTGATACTGGTTTGCATAACATTTTTGGTGGGCATATTTTTTGCTACTTTTTGGTCACATAAATGCAAAAGAAAGAGGACTTGTAGGCAACAAGTAAGAGCAGAGGAGTGAGTCAGAGCTGGCCTCCCAAAGCTCTGCCATGATATACAGGTAGGATAGTTAGACAGAGAGCACTGCCATGATATACAGGTAGGAGAGGTAGACAGAGAGCACTGCCATGATATACAGGTAGGGGGGAGGTAGACGGAGAGCACTGCCATGATATACAGGTAGGAGAGGTAGACAGAGAGCACTGCCATGATATACAGGTAGGGGGGAGGTAGACGGAGAGCACTGCCATGATATACAGGTAGGAGAGGTAGCCCGAGAGCACTGCCATGATATACAGGTAGGAGAGGTAGACAGAGAGCACTGCCATGATATACAGGTAGAGATAGATATACAGGTAGACACGGAGAGCACTGCCATGATATACAGGTAGGAGAGGTAGACAGAGAGCACTGCCATGATATACAGGTAGGATAGTTAGACAGAGAGCACTGCCATGATATACAGGTAGACAGAGAGCACTGGATATACAGGTAGGATAGTTAGACAGAGAGCACTGCCATGATATACAGGTAGGAGAGATAGACGGAGAGCACTGCCATGATATACAGGTAGGAGAGGTAGACAGAGAGCACTGCCATGATATACAGGTAGGGGGGAGGTAGACGGAGAGCACTGCCATGATATACAGGTAGGATAGTTAGACAGAGAGCACTGCCATGATATACAGGTAGGAGGGAGGTAGCCGGAGAGCACTGCCATGATATACAGGTAGGAGGGAGGTAGCCGGAGAGCACTGCAATGATATACAGGTAGGGGGAGGTAGACGGAGAGCACTGCCATGATATACAGGTAGGAGAGAGGTAAACGGAGAGCACTGCCATGATATACAGGTAGGAGAGGTAGACAGAGAGCACTGCCATGATATACAGGTAGGAGAGAGGTAGACGGAGAGCACTGCCATGATATACAGGTAGGAGAGAGGTACACGGAGAGCACTGCCATGATATACAGGTAGGATAGTTAGACAGAGAGCACTGCCATGATATACAGGTAGGAGAGGTAGACAGAGAGCACTGCCATGATATACAGGTAGGATAGTTAGACAGAGAGCACTGCCATGATATACAGGTAGGAGAGGTAGACAGAGAGCACTGCCATGATATACAGGTAGGATAGTTAGACAGAGAGCACTGCCATGATATACAGGTAGGAGAGGTAGACAGAGAGCACTGCCATGATATACAGGTAGGAGAGGTAGCCCGAGAGCACTGCCATGATATACAGGTAGGAGAGGAAGACGGAGAGCACTGCCATGATATACAGGTAGGATAGTTAAGACAGAGAGCACTGCCATGATATACAGGTAGGGGGGGGTAGACGGAGAGCACTGCCATGATATACAGGTAGGAGAGAGGTACACGGAGAGCACTGCCATGATATACAGGTAGGAGAGGTAGACAGAGAGCACTGCCATGATATACAGGTAGGAGAGATAGACGGAGAGCACTGCCATGATATACAGGTAGGAGAGGTAGACGGAGAGCACTGCCATGATATACAGGTAGGAGAGGTAGACAGTGAGCACTGCCATGATATACAGGTAGGAGAGGTAGACAGAGAGACAGAGAGAGTGAAGATAAAGATGAAAGAGAGAGTGTAGCCCCACTCTCTCTAAAATGAGTGATACATAGTATTCAAATGTTTAATGGTAAAAAACATAATCATCTCCTTTTAACACCTTGTATGTCCTGTCCTATTATCAGTGGTACTACACTCTTTAAAAAAAAGTGCCATCTAGAATCTAAAACGGATCTTTGGCTGTCCCTATAGGAGAACCCTTTGAAGAACCCTTTTTGGTTCAGGTTATAACCCTTTTGGTTCTGGGTAGAACCCTTTTGGGTTACATGTAAAAACCCTTTCCACAGAGAGTTCTACCTGGAACCAAAAAAGGGTCCTCCTATGGGTACAGCCAAATAACCCCTTTGGAACCTTTTTTTCTAAGATTGTAGCCTAAAAAAAGAATGTATGTTCTCATCACTTTCACATTGATTCCATCAATCTGTAAATGATAATAGGTTTATATTCCAATGTGTTTTAAATCGGATTTCCTAGTGTAGTGGAGGTAAGCCTCCTGATTTTACACACACAGAATCAAATGAATTCTGAGAAAGAGAGAGAGGATGGGATTATGTTCTTATAAGAGGAAGGGAGGGAGGGCGTAGGGTGTGGGTTGTGACAAATCAAACATCAGTCTTTGGCAGAGCAACAGACAGGGGCACAGCCTGCTCTCATTACTCCTGCTATCTGTGGCTAATACACTGGCAAACTGTTTTAAAAATACATTTTTTGGTATGGAGTTGTCACTTTGAATGGCTTGTTGTTGGTGTGTGTGTTGTTTTCTACTCCAGAACCCAGGTGAAAGCCCCTGGCTTGTTTATCATCACTAAGAGATGATGGTGATATGACCTAAAAGAGAGTGACAGATGTGCATGCTGCTTGCGAAAAATGTTCACCTTGCAGTTATACATTTCCCCCACTAGAGACCAACAGAATGCCAGTGTGTGTCTATAGCCCAGCACTGGATAACAGGATTTCAACACACAGATGGTGTAAAATATGGTTGTGTGAACCATTTTGTGTAAAAATGTTTGTGCCTGACATTCTAATCATGTCAGTGTTAGTAGGATGTGAGCCGCTTGTCACACTCTTACCCTCAGTTTGACAGGGTTATGGTTAAGGTTAAAGGTCAATGTTAGATACATGATTTTACAGCAGAAGGTTAAGGTTTGGACTAATGCTAGGTTTAGGGGTCAAAGGTTGTGGTTGAGGTCAGGATTATGTATTTTCAGTATCATCAGTTGGATAGGGACCTGGCCATGGTTCTGCAATTATTCCAGGTCTGATTTCCCAGTTTAGGCCCAATGTAGTCAAAATGCTTTAAAAAAAATCTGTGTTTTATATCATATGGTACCACAGCTGATGAAACTAACACCTTAAAAGTGTGAAAAGATTTGATCAGTGTTATTTCCTTATAGTTGCTGGTTGAAAATACAATCTACACAGGACCTTCTAATCAGCAGGTTTTCACGGGCGGGAGTTTTGGCTTTCCATGGTGACATCATCATGCTGTAAATTGGTTAATAGACCAAACCTCTCTGTCTGTAACAGCGATACTGAACAAAAATATAATTGCAACATGCAACAATTTCAAAGATTTTACTGAGTTACAGTTCATATGAGGAAATCATTAAATTGAAATAAATTCATTAGGCCCTAATCTATGGAATTCACATGACTGGGAATACAGATATGCATCTGTTGGTCAAAGATTCCTCCCCAAAAATGGGTCTCACAATAGGCCTGAGGATCATGTCGTGGTATTTCTGTGCATTCAAATTGCCATTCGTAAAATGCAATTGTGTGTTATGCCTGCCCATACCGTAACCCCACCTCCACCATGGGGCACTCTGTTCACAACGTTGAAATCAGCAAACCGCTTGCCCACACGACGCTATATACATGGTCTGTGGTTATGAGGCCGGTTGGATGTACTGCCAAACTCTCTAAAACAACGTTGGAAGCGGCTTATGGTAGATAAATTAACATTAAATTAACATTAAATTATCTGGCAACAGCTCTGGAGGACATTCCTGCAGTCAGCTAATTGCACACTCCCGCAAAACTTGAGACGCCTCCCGAATGGCGCGGCAGTTTAAGGCACTGCATCGCAGTGCTAGCTGCGTCACTACAGATCCTGATTTGATACCAGGCTGTGTCACAAACAGCCACGACTGGGAGACCCATGCGGCGTCGAACAATTGGCCCAGCGTCGTTCGGGTTAGGGGAGCATTTGGCCAGCTGGGTTGTTCTTGTCCCATCGCACTCTAGCGACTCCTCTGGTGGGCCGGGCGCAATGCACACTGACACGGTAGCCAGGTATACTTTGTTTCCGCCGACACATTGGTGCGACTGGCTTCCGGGTTAAGCTAGCATTGTGTCAAGAAGCAGTGCGGCTTGGTTGGGTCGCCTCTCCCGAGTCTGTATGGGAGTTGCAGAGATGGGACCAGACTGTAACTACCAATTGAATATCATGAAATTGGAGAGAAAAAGGGCAAACAAATTGTTTTATTAAACTTTGAGACATCTGTGGTATTGTGATGTGTGACAAAACTGCACATTTTAGAGTGGCCTTTTATTGTCCCCAGCACAAGGTGCACCTGTGTAATGATCATGTTCTTTAATCAGTTTCTTGATATGCCACACCTGTCAAAGGATAAATGTTCACTAACAGGGATGTAAACAAATTTGTGCACAAAATATGAGAGAAATCAGCTTTTTGTGCGTATGTAACATTTCTGGTATCTTTTATTTCAGCTCATGAAACATGGGACCAATGCTTTCAGCTCATGGAACATGGGACCAATGTTGTTTATATTTTTCCCCTACCCACTTCTTTTTGTTGCTAAAAATCTATTTATGCTAATTTTAATGGAAATCTTTTACAGTAAGGGATTTGATATTGATATAAACATGTCTGCATTGGGTCTTTAACCCTCACATCATCACTGGTGCTGAAATAGCAAATACATACATCAGAAACTCTGCACGCCAATGAAAAAGCAAGTGTATTTGTATTTCACACAGCTGAAATGATCTTATCTACTGTATATTAATGTCCATTTTACATGGGATATTATGATGACACATTTTATATAATCATAAGGTAAATGTTAGTAAATGTTACAGGTAAACAGGTAACTGTAAATGTATTTTGACATCGACATTTATTAACATAGTCTGTGTATGTAATCCTAGTTGGATGAGTTTGTGGGGCACTCAGATTCCCAACAAAAAGATCAATGCTTAGTTTTGCTTTTAGGATCATTGATTTGTTTTGGTCTCACTCAGTACACTAGCCAACCATCTGGCACCAATACTGTAGACTGCCTGATAACTTATGTCATGGTTCCCTCAAAAGCCAATTGAATAAGAGCTGTCTCAACCATTGTCTCCTATCCACATGTATCCCTGTCCCCACCATTCACTCTGAACTGCCAACAGTACTAGGCTGTATAATACTAACACGACCTCACAGACTGTAGAGTTAATCAAGCGATTGATCAACTGTATGTCTGTGGGGAGAGAGAGGGTGACAGAGACAGAGAGGTGGAATGAAAAATGGGGGAGGGGGAATCATCATCCATATGCTTGAGTATTTATTGAAAAGGGAGTGGTCATTAAGGGTTTATTGAAAAAAGTGAGGTTGCTTTTAACAGACATTCGTCTGCGTGTATACAATGTATTGCATTTAAGGCTGGCAGTGCAGCCCCGGTTTATCGATGTGTATGCATGTGCACCAGTGAAAGGGAAGAATGAGATTCTTTATTTGTGAATTGTCAGACTGGTCTTATAGACTAGACGTAACATAGTACATGTAAATCCGGGCCACTGAAGTTAGTTTAATATGTTATGTTTGGTATGGTTACATAAGATAGGAGGTTACTTAAGGCAAACATGAAAGGAAGGTCGTTGGGTAGGCGTGTAACGAGAACTTCTAGCAACCCGAAGATTCTATGTTCAGATCTCATCAAGAACAACATAGTATTTGAGCTAATTAGCAACTTAGCATGTTAGCTAACCCTAACCTTAACCCTTTAAACTAACTTCTAAATGTATCCCTAACCCCTAGAGCTAGCTAACTAGTGGTGCAGCGGTCTAAGGCACTGTATTGCAGTGCTAGAGGCGTCACTACAGAGCCTGGTTCCATCCCGGGCTGTATCACAACCGGCAGTGATCAGGAGTCCCATAGAGGTGCGCACAATTGGTCCAGCGTCGTCCTGGTTAGGGTTTGGCCAGTGTAGACCGTCATTGTAAATAAGAATTTGTTCTTAACTGCCGAATTAAGTAAAGGTGAAAAAAATTGCCACAATAAATTGGAATTCGTAACATATCATACGAATTCGTAGCGGGTGATGGACGATGATGATGGACGTCCACAAATTGACACATACCATACAAAATGTAACATATCATACTTCGAGTGTCTCGGATTTGCTTACAGAATAATATGAAATGCCCTAAAACCACGTTGGAATTGTGCTATTAGAATAGATTGTTATTTTCTGTTAGAAAGCACCCGTTTTGTTTAATTTGTACAGAGTGTGTGAGAGAGAGGGGGGGCGCCTTTCGCAATCATCGACTTTGAATGTTTCGTGATTAACACGTTGGGACCCGCTGCAAGGAGAACCAGGGATTGGAATGATAGTTCTGAAGAGAATTGCCACCATCATCAGCATCTCAAATGAAACAGATGGGACACAGGGTAACTGTGGCATCGATTTATGCATTTGATTAAATCATCCCATTTTTGCCGATCATGTCAATTTATGCTGTGAAATGGTTACTGTGTGCCAGGATCCTTTTTGATTGGGACAATGTATAGCATGACTGATATCCGAAATAGATTATTATAGCAGTTATGCTATTGACAATATTCAACAAAGTGGATAAAATTACCACACGATTTGGCGCTGCTGATGCTGCCTTTTGCATCAGTTCGATGTTGCATGAGTTTGGGCACTGTGGCAGATAGGGGAAATACACTGGATGTGAGCATTAGAAGACTATGCTGTTTTAGCGCGTGTTGAATTCTGTTAGCATATACATTTATGGGAATGTGCGAAAAAATGTCTGAAGCTCATCTACAGTGTGGTTGTTGCGAAGCACTCCGGGGCTCAAGCTGGTCTCGACACTGATAGACTAACCTACGTTTGTAGCTGAAGAGGAGACAAGCAAGCTGATTAATGCTTTACCACCCTGCCTATCAATCAAGCTGTATCAAAAACATATAGCAAGCGTCTTCCTCGCCACCACGATCTTTCCGGATGTCTCTGCAAGACTAGGCAAGTCAGTCAAGTGAGGAATCTGTTGCGCTCGCCGTCCGTGGAGAGCGCGGTTCGAGAGGTAGCCTACCCGAGCCCGTGTATCTGCGCCCCTTGATCAGCCTACGAGGACGACACTATGTACTAGCTCCCCGCTGATGATGATGGGAGGAATCAATGTTCTCACTAGAAACCTCTTGAGACTAAGCGAACTCTGAGGAGCTCTGCCTGGACTGCAACAGGACCAGACAGGAGAGAAGAGACCGAGACAGAGCAGACGTTGACTGCGTGCGCCAGGTTGGGCCTGGGTTCTTGCCTGCGCCTGTGGCTCTGGACAGATAAGACAAACCTTCCCTGTTTGGGCATTTGTCTGGACAGGTACATCTTAGCTCTATCCCATCTACACTCTACCAAAGCAACTTTAAGTTGTAGCATCAATTTAGCAGACATTAGTATTTTGGGGTCTGACCCTAAGCCGCATCCCAAAGAGCCTCTCCAGGGGCCAGTTTTGTTTACCAGACTAGGCAGTGGTCACCATGCAGGTCTCTTTTGCCTGCACGGAGCACAACCTGAAGAGCCGCAGTGAGGACCGGCTTTGTGGTCTTCGCACTGCGCCACCCCCTGGGGGAAGCAGTGGGGGAAGTGGTGGAGGGAGCAGCCAAGGGGGTAATGGCAACTACAACACCCAGGGCTCAGCCAAGTCCAGGGAGCAGTCAGGGTCCCGCCCGGTCCCCCAGGGCCATGCCCACATGAAGGAGGCAATAGGGCGCCACAGCAGTATGAAATACAGGTGAGCAGGGGGAGGGAGGGACACGGAGAGAAGTGCTGATTATTTGGGGTGGAGAGTCAAAGGGCATGCCAACAGAGTTGGCACAAACAGGTTGGGAGTGTATCTGATTCAATTAGTGTTTTTTTATGTTGTTCCTGAAGAGTAATGAAGGCTCATGAACCTCTACCTAAACGATGGATGATTATGATGAAGGACTCAGACACTGCCCTCTCTCTCCCTGGAACACGATGGCAGCTCAGGTTACCCCAGAGCACTTCCACTTACCATGAAGGGCCTCTCAGACAGCACCGGCTGCCAGGGGTAACTTCATTGTATTTCAGTTAACACCTGAGTTGTTGTAGACAGTGAGCAGCTGCATGAGGATGACATCATTTATGGGGCTGGGAGTTTTGGTGTTTGTGTCTCTCATGTCTGTTCTTGCATGTATGTGTAAGCTACGGTGAAAATCACAACAGCCTCGTCATATTTAGATGCTTTCCCGAGCATGTATAATTCATCCAGCTGTGAACGTTATAGTGGGAAGTACAGTACGTACTATGTGCTCATTTGATAGAATTAGCATCACCAGATAAAAACAATAATGGTCTGTTTCTATTGCACATATTGTGATATTGAAATACAGCAGACAGACATCTCTAACCCCTTTTATTCATTCCAGAATCAGATGGAATGTGATAGAATTGAACAGTCTTTATCAGATTGAAAGCTGCCTATACCAGATGATGTAGGAAGGCCGCTATATTCTGGATGGGTAAAGGAAAATGCCCCTTAGCTCAATCCTGACACCATTCTCTTCACTCAATTATGTTTTAATTTAAGAGGCAGTTTAAGTAGGGAATGAGGCTCAGGAGGAAATGCCAGGACATAGTGGTTTATTTCATTTATGCATATATTGATCTGACAGGTAGCCTAGCGGTTAAGTGCGTTGGGCCGATAATCAAAGGTCACTGGTTTGAATCCCTGAGCTGACTAGGTGAAAGATCTGTCAATGTGCCCTTGAACAAGGCACTTAACCCTAATTGCTTCTGTAAGTCGCTCTGGATAAGAGCGTCTGCTAAAATGTAAATGGTTCTGCCATAGTTTTTTTGTTGTTTTTATGAGGTTGCAGCCAATAGGCAGTGGAATAGTGACAGCCGCTCTGGTTGCCAACGGTAACACCCCTGTGGTGCCTAGTGCCCACAGTTTGTGTTATTTCCAAAAGCAGAACACTTATTAGTCTGCCTCTACTGGAGCACTCATCTCAAAATTCACCCTGCTGCCACCACCAGGGAACAGTGTCACTAAGCCCCATGTGCAAGGATGATTATCAGAGAGCACTTTATATACATTTTTATAATTATTATTAATCTGAAACATTCTTTTGACCCAAACATTTTGGACACATGTTGCACCAAAATGTTATGCATGAGAATCAGTTTGAATATGATCATAGAATATGAAGTCCTTTTCCCACGCTAACTTAAATGGCCAGCGAAGGCCTTCTCTCCTAAAACAAGCTTAATCCGCATCACTATCACTATCCCCACCATCATAAAGTGACTTTACCTCACACACGTATCCACTATAAGACATGCTCATTTCACTTCTCGTAAGGAGAACAGCAGACAGTGATGATACTGATTGTAGTGAGCCCCGCTGTGTTGACTGTGTGAGTCTTCTCCTTCTGAGGGAAACAGCTGAGAAAGGGGAGGAGAGGTGGAGGTTAGGGAACTCACAACCTCCCTCCGCCTCCATTTTCTCTAATTGTTCCTTAACTGCATATTTTAACTCATTAGCCAGAGTATTCATCAGAGCTGAGAGGGACTCCTCTTTGGCAGGTTGCAAAATAGAGGAGAAAAACGCATGTACAAGTGTGTATATTATACACGGGTGGAAATGTTTATTTATTTTTAATAATCTATTTCAAACATGCATATAATACACACTTGTACATGTGTAAAATAGGACAAATTTAAGCTCCCACCAAATGATTAATTACACCCTGGCCACCAGTCACACTAACGCTCTATCTATCTATCTATCTATCTATCTATCTATCTATCTATCTATCTATCTATCTATCTATCTATCTATCTATCTATCTATCTATCTATCTATCTGTCTGTCTGTCTGTCTGTCTGTCTGTCTGTCTGTCTGTCTGTCTGTCTGTCTGTCTGTCTGTCTGTCTGTCTGTCTGTCTGTCTGTATATTGTTGTCTCTCTCTCACACTCCTGTCTCCTTTCTAATTCTCTAAATGTTCTCTCTCCCTGTAATCTCTCTTCACCATTCTACCCCTCTCTCTTTTTCCCTGTTACACTCCCTTCCTCTCCTCTTCTCAGTCAACACTTGCGGTGCATTGCAGCATTCTCTGCACGGTAGTCTCGAGAATCTGTTGTGTGTATGTGTGTGTCTTTGTATAAATGTGTGTGTTTTATATTAGTTTTCATATAGAATGTCAGTAGGTGTAGATGTTGTATGAGAGTATGCATGCATTAGTATGTATGAACATAAAGGCTTGTTTGTATTATGTGTGTGTGTGTGTGTGTGTGTGTGTGTGTGTGTGTGTGTGTGTGTGTGTGTGTGTGTGTGTGTGTGTGTGTGTGTGTGTGTGTGTGTGTGTGTGTGTGTGTGTGTGTGTGTGTGTGTGTGCGCGACACATCTTCATGTGTTAAACCACTCGTTTGGGTGATGTTTAAGCAATGCAGTGTACATGTATATTTGCATACTCTGCCTATCCAGTTTGAGATGAAACTCCCCTGTCTTGTTGTATGTTCCAGTTCTCTGAGTCTTGGTGTGAGTTGGAGCAAAATGTTTCTTCAGCTGTCACCATAAGAGAACCGTTTTTGATTCCAGGTAGAACCATTTTGGTTCCAGGTAGAACCCTCTGTGGAAAGTGTTCTACATGGAACCCAAAAGGGTTCTAACTGGAACCAAAAGGGTTCTACCTGGAACCAAAAAGAGTTCTGCACAGGGTCCTCCTATGGGGACAGCTGAAGAACCCTTTTAGGCTTTAGATAGCTCGTTTTTTTCTGAGTGTAGTTTGAGGGAATCCTCCAGGACTGTTTCCCCATAGCAATGGAACTTAGGCTTACTAGTGTTTTAACAATGCATCTTACTAGTGTCTTTAACAATGCATCTTACTAGTGTCTTTAACAATGCATCTTACTAGTGTCTTTAACAATGCATCTTACTAGTGTCTTTAACAATGCATCTTACTAGTGTCTTTAAAAATGCATCTTACTAGTGTCTTTAACAATGCATCTTACTAGTGTCTTTAACAATGCATCTTACTAGTGTCTTTAACAATGCATCTTACTAGTGTCTTTAACAATGCATGCCGAAGATGTAACATGCGTTTCCCAAAACACCACAAAGAGAGAACAGTGTGTCGATACTGATAGGATCAAAAGAAAGACAGCGCTGTTCTCGGATCACCTTTCTCAATGTAAATATTACCTTGATATTAGAATTATTTCACAATACTGAAGACGAATCAGCAAGAGATGTTCCCACATATGGCTTCAACAATTGAGGCAGCTTTTTCTAATAGATTCTTACCCAATTAAAATGCACTAAATCACAGATTGGGCACGTCATTGTGCATGTTAGGCTACACATCATGAAATATATTGAGACAAATTACAGACGGTAGCCCACAAGTAGCAAAATAGAATTGATTGAACATTACATTTATTTCAATATCAATGAAATGGGCCTATAGCTTACTGTAGACTATTTATATTTGAATGCGGTCATCTCGGTTTTCATTTTATATGTGGCTTGTTTGTATCAGTTTCAAAGACAATGGCAACTTTGTTCTGAAGTTCTTGGTGGTCACAGAGAGACAGATAAACCATATGATTCTATGTTTAGCGGAGATCTTCTGTGTATAAAGTGACGCGGGAGGGCAAAAATGGATCTAACGCTTAGCTGTTCTACGAGTGGTCTGAGGCAGGCTGCTGAATGTTTTCAAGAGCAACGTTAATAATGATGGTTTCAGCTCAGAGTTAACAATGCTCCTACAAAGGTTCTAAGAAGTGCTAAGCATTAAGATGCTTTCAGGAAACTGGGCCCAGGATTAGAATAACAAGGTCAGGATAGAGTTGTTAGGAGAAGGTTGTGTGGAGACCAGCTCACAGTCCAGTTCACAGACCAACACACAGACCAGCTCACAGACCAACACACAGACCAACACACAGACCAGCTCACAGTCCAGCTCACAGACCAACACACAGACCAGCTCACAGTCCAGCTCACAGACCAACACACAGACCAGTTCACAGACCAACACACAGACCAGCTCACAGACCAGCTCACAGTCCAGCTCACAGACCAACACACAGACCAGCTCACAGACCAGCTCACAGACCAGCCCACATACAAGCTCACGGAACAACACACAGACCAGCTCACAACCATCTCAGACCAGCTCACAGACCAGCTCACAGACCAACACACAGACCAGCTCAGACACCAGTTCACAGACCAGCTCACAGACCAACACACAGACCAGCTCACAGACCAACACAAAGACCAGCTCAGACACCAGCTCACAGACCAGCTCACAGTCCAGCTCACAGACCTGCTCAGAGACCAGCTCACAGACCAGCTCACAGACCAACATACAGACCAGCCCACAGACAAGCTCACAGAACAATACACAGACCAGCTCAGACACCAGCTCAGACCAGCTCACACACCAGCTCAGACACCAGCTCACAGACCAACACACAGAACAGCTCACAGACCAGCTCACAGACCAGCCCACAGACCAGCTCAGAGACCAACACACAGACCAGCTCAGAGACCAGCTCACAGACCAACACACAGACCAGCTCAGACACCAGTTCACAGACCAGCTCACAGACCAACACACAGACCAGCTCACAGACCAACACAAAGACCAGCTCAGACACCAGCTCACACACCAGCTCAGACACCAGCTCACAGACCAACACACAGACCAGCTCACAGACCAGCTCACAGACCAGCCCACAGACCAGCTCACAGACCTGCTCAGAGACCAACACACAGACCAACTCAGAGACCAGCTCACAGACCAGCTCACAGACCAGCTCACAGACCAACACACAGACCAGCTCACAGACCAGCCCACAGACAAACTCACGGAACAACACACAGACCAGCTAACAGACCAACACAAAGACCAGCTCAGACACCAGCTCACAGACCAGCTCACAGTCCAGCTCACAGACCAACACACAGACCAGCTCACAGACCATCTCACAGACCAACACAAAGACCAGCTCAGACACCAGCTCACAGACCAGCTCACAGTCCAGCACACAGACCAACACACAGACCAGCTCACAAACCAACATACAGACCAGCCCACAGACAAGCTCACAGAACAACACACAGACCAGCTCAGACACCAGCTCAGACCAGCTCACAGACCAGCTCACAGACCAGCTCAGAGACCAACACACAGACCAGCTCAGAGACCAGCTCACAGACACCAGCTCAGACCAGCTCACACACCAGCTCAGACACCAGCTCACAGACCAACACACAGACCAGCTCACAGACCAGCTCACAGACCAGCCCACAGACCAGCTCAGAGACCAACACACAGACCAGCTCAGAGACCAGCTCACAGACCAACACACAGACCAGCTCAGAAACCAGTTCACAGACCAGCTCACAGACCAACACACAGACCAGCTCACAGACCAACACAAAGACCAGCTCAGACACCAGCTCACACACCAGCTCAGACACCAGCTCACAGACCAACACACAGACCAGCTCACAGACCAGCTCACAGACCAGCCCACAGACCAGCTCACAGACCTGCTCAGAGACCAACACACAGACCAACTCAGAGACCAGCTCACAGACCAGCTCACAGACCAGCTCACAGACCAACACACACTCCAGCTCACAGACCAGCCCACAGACAAACTCACGGAACAACACACAGACCAGCTAACAGACCAACACAAAGACCAGCTCAGACACCAGCTCACAGACCAGCTCACAGTCCAGCTCACAGACCAACACACAGACCAGCTCACAGACCATCTCACAGACCAACACAAAGACCAGCTCAGACACCAGCTCACAGACCAGCTCACAGTCCAGCACACAGACCAACACACAGACCAGCTCACAAACCAACATACAGACCAGCCCACAGACAAGCTCACAGAACAACACACAGACCAGCTCAGACACCAGCTCAGACCAGCTCACAGACCAGCTCACAGACCAGCTCAGAGACCAACACACAGACCAGCTCAGAGACCAGCTCACAGACCAACACACAGACCAGCTCAGACACCAGTTCACAGACCAGCTCACAGACCAACACACAGACCAGCTCACAGACCAACACAAAGACCAGCTCAGACACCAGCTCACAGACCAGCTCACAGTCCAGCTCACAGACCTGCTCAGAGACCAGCTCACAGACCAGCTCACAGACCAACATACAGACCAGCCCACAGACAAGCTCACAGAACAATACACAGACCAGCTCAGACACCAGCTCAGACTAGCTCACACACCAGCTCAGACACCAGCTCACAGACCAACACACAGACCAGCTCACAGACCAGCTCACAGACCAGCCCACAGACCAGCTCACAGACCTGCTCAGAGACCAACACACAGACCAACTCAGAGACCAGCTCACAGACCAGCTCACAGACCAACACACAGACCAGCTCACAGACCAGCCCACAGACAAACTCACGGAACAACACACAGACCAGCTAACAGACCAACACAAAGACCAGCTCAGACACCAGCTCACAGACCAGCTCACAGTCCAGCTCACAGACCAACACACAGACCAGCTCACAGACCATCTCACAGACCAACACAAAGACCAGCTCAGACACCAGCTCACAGACCAGCTCACAGTCCAGCACACAGACCAACACACAGACCAGCTCACAAACCAACATACAGACCAGCCCACAGACAAGCTCACAGAACAACACACAGACCAGCTCAGACACCAGCTCAGACCAGCTCACAGACCAGCTCACAGACCAGCTCAGAGACCAACACACAGACCAGCTCAGAGACCAGCTCACAGACCAACACACAGACCAGCTCAGACACCAGTTCACAGACCAGCTCACAGACCAACACACAGACCAGCTCACAGACCAACACAAAGACCAGCTCAGACACCAGCTCACAGACCAGCTCACAGTCCAGCTCACAGACCTGCTCAGAGACCAGCTCACAGACCAGCTCACAGACCAACATACAGACCAGCCCACAGACAAGCTCACAGAACAATACACAGACCAGCTCAGACACCAGCTCAGACCAGCTCACACACCAGCTCAGACACCAGCTCACAGACCAACACACAGACCAGCTCACAGACCAGCTCACAGACCAGCCCACAGACCAGCTCACAGACCTGCTCAGAGACCAACACACAGACCAACTCAGAGACCAGCTCACAGACCAGCTCACAGACCAGCTCACAGACCAACACACAGACCAGCTCACAGACCAGCCCACAGACAAACTCACGGAACAACACACAGACCAGCTAACAGACCAACACAAAGACCAGCTCAGACACCAGCTCACAGACCAGCTCACAGTCCAGCTCACAGACCAACACACAGACCAGCTCACAGACCATCTCACAGACCAGCTCAGACACCAGCTCACAGACCAGCTCACAGTCCAGCACACAGACCAACACACAGACCAGCTCACAAACCAACATACAGACCAGCCCACAGACAAGCTCACAGAACAACACACAGACCAGCTCAGACACCAGCTCACAGACCAGCTCAGAGACCAACACACAGACCAGCTCAGAGACCAGCTCACAGACCAACACACAGACCAGCTCAGACACCAGTTCACAGACCAGCTCACAGACCAACACACAGACCAGCTCACAGACCAACACAAAGACCAGCTCAGACACCAGCTCACAGACCAGCTCACAGTCCAGCTCACAGACCTGCTCAGAGACCAGCTCACAGACCAGCTCACAGACCAACATACAGACCAGCCCACAGACAAGCTCACAGAACAATACACAGACCAGCTCAGACACCAGCTCAGACCAGCTCACACACCAGCTCAGACACCAGCTCACAGACCAACACACAGACCAGCTCACAGACCAGCTCACAGACCAGCCCACAGACCAGCTCACAGACCTGCTCAGAGACCAACACACAGACCAACTCAGAGACCAGCTCACAGACCAGCTCACAGACCAGCTCACAGACCAACACACAGACCAGCTCACAGACCAGCCCACAGACAAACTCACGGAACAACACACAGACCAGCTAACAGACCAACACAAAGACCAGCTCAGACACCAGCTCACAGACCAGCTCACAGTCCAGCTCACAGACCAACACACAGACCAGCTCACAGACCATCTCACAGACCAACACAAAGACCAGCTCAGACACCAGCTCACAGACCAGCTCACAGTCCAGCACACAGACCAACACACAGACCAGCTCACAAACCAACATACAGACCAGCCCACAGACAAGCTCACAGAACAACACACAGACCAGCTCAGACACCAGCTCAGACCAGCTCACAGACCAGCTCACAGACCAGCTCAGAGACCAACACACAGACCAGCTCAGAGACCAGCTCACAGACCAACACACAGACCAGCTCACAGACCAACACGCAGACCAGCTCACAGACCACCTCACATGTACGCATGTTTTATGCTCATATACTGTAGTATAAACTGTAGTATGTACTGTAGTATATATACTGTTGTATGTACTGTAGGCTATATAATGTAGTATGTACTGTAGAATGTACTGTAGACTATATACTGTATTATGTACTGTAGTATGTACTGTAGGCTATATAATGCCGCATGTACTGTAGTATGTACTGCAGTATATACTGTAGTACGTAATATAGTATGTAATGTAGGCTATATACAGTAGTATGTCAAATCAAATCAAATTTATTTGTCACATACACATGGTTAGCAGATGTTAATGCGATTGTAGCGAAATGCTTGTGCTTCTAGTTCCGACAATGCAGTAATAACCAACGAGTAATCTAACCTAACAATTCCAAAACTGCTACCTTATACACACAAGTGTAAAGGGATAAAGAAAATGTACATAAAGATATATGAATGAGTGATGGTACACAACGACATAGGCAAGATGCAGTAGATGGTATCGAGTACGGTATATACATATGAGATGAGTAATGTAGGGTATGTAAACAAAGTGGCATAGTTTAAAGTGGCTAGTGATACATGTATTACATAAAGACGCAGTAGATGATATAGAGTACAGTATATACATATGAGATGAGTAATGTAGGGTATGTAAACATTATATTAAGTAGCATATGTACTGTAGTATGTACTGTAGGCTATATACTGTAGTGTATACTGTAGTATGTGCTGTAGTATGTACTGTAGGCTGTACACTGTAGTATGTTCTGCTGTACGTACTGCAGGCTATGTGCGTTTATGTGTGTACTGTATGTTTATTTGAGTATGTTCTGTTTCTCCTTATGCTTTTTTCTTTCTGTGTGTGTGTGTGTGTGTGTGTGTGTGTGTGTGTGTGTGTGTGTGTGTGTGTGTCTATAGTCCCCCACAGACTGACAGACAGCAGCTTTGTGGATCACAACACTGCAGAGGGAGTAGGGGGGGGTAGTTGTCACACGTACTGACAATGACAGTGACACTCCATCACCCTGAACCCAATATAATAATAAGAATAATAAGAATAATATTAATAATATGAATATGAACAATGTATATGAATATTGATAATAAGTGTGTTTTGCATATCTAGCAGTGGCAGCTCTAATTCATACATGCCCCTCTGTTTGTGTGTTTGTCTCTCTGACTGTCTCAGGGCCAGATATTAACTTGATTTCAACTCTCAAAGTGACATTGATGCATGATATACGCTAAAGGCTCCAGCCTCAGTTTGTGTTCTCCAAAGAAATTTGAGGATATAATTAAGCAAGCATATTGAGCTACACTTTTGAAAAAAAGTGCTATCTATAGCCTAAAAGGGTTCTTCGGCTGACCCTTTGAAGAACCCTTTTGGGTTCCATTTAGAACCCTTTCCACGGAGGATTCTACTGTACATGGAACCCAAAAGGGTTCAACCTGGAATCCAAAAGGGTTCTCCTATGAGGACAGCGGAATAACACTTTTTTCTAAGAGTGTAGGTACATGGAAGCTGTAAAAACACAAGCTTTCAGGAAAGGCTTGAGATTTTGTGTAGATATCAGCTAAATTGTAATATATCTGTGTTGATGTGGTCAGTATGTTGTGATTTAAATCCCTGTCCGCGTTGAAAGTGAGAGCTAGACTGTTGCCCAGAGGCTGGATTATTTTGGGGAAATAGAATGACTAATGTAATTTACAAAAAAGTACTCCATCCTCTCCTTGCAGATACATCTACATTGGATCAATTACACATGCGTTATTTCTTGAGAGTACATGTGACAGGCACACAAACACACAACATGCCTATGTACGTACACACACAAGGGCACACAAAAGCACAATTCTAAAAATAGCTGGCCAGGCAAATAACAATAGAGCAGGGAAAATAAATCAGCTCTCGTCTGCCTCGATCTAAACGCTCTGACAGTCTGTCTCTTTCGATAGAGCTATTTGTAGCGGACGCAGACAGACAGACAGACAGGCAGGCAGATAGACAGGTGTACAGACAGGCATGGAGGTAGACAGGTATACAGGCAGACAGACAGGCAGGTGGACTGGCAGATAGATAGACAGGCAGATTGGTAGACAGGCAGGTAGACAGACAATCAGGCAGGTAGACAGACAGACAGACAGTTTGACAGGCAGGTAGATAGGCAGTCAGACAGGCAGGCAGATAGACAGACAGACAGCGAGGTAGACAGGCAGGTAGACAGGTAAACAGGCAGGTAAACAGAAAGACAGGCAGATAGCCAGGCAGGTAGACAGGCAGACAGGTAGACAGACAGTCAGATAGAGAGGCAGGTAAACAGGCAGTTAGACAGGCAGGCAGACAGGTAGAGAGGCGAGGCACTGGAGATGAAGACAGTGAGCAGCAATGAGTTCTGCTGCAATTCTGCTGCCGTCCCAGCTGGCTCCTCGGCTAATTAGAATGGAGGAGAGCGCCAGCAAAGGAGGGGAGTAGGAGGAGGAGGGCAGGGATGAAGCCCGCAGAATTTCAGTGGCACATGCTTGCATGACCAGGGCTCACTGCAGCTCTCTGATTCCAGTTCTATCCTTCCCTTCAACAATCAGCTTTCTGGTAATCAGATGTGGCATGCCCAGCACTGGACTCCAACCATATAAACAATTTCAGTCAACCCATGTGGAAAGGAGAATGTTATTATGGATATACAAGTATATACTGTACAGCTTTATCCGGTGTAGGGGTTAAACCACCCAGTGCCCTATTGTTATAGCCAAGTACACTATATTACACTGAACTGTTGATGTGAGAAGGGTAGAGGTCACCTGTTCAACAGGGGCCGTCTGGGTACTCAGGCGATAATCACTACCAGAAATACACTCACTTATCCAGATTGATAAAGCAGTGTTATTCAGAATGCGTATCTGCAGATTGTGTTGTAAAATTTAGTTGAGAGGTGTAGACTTTGAACCTAGTTATTTAGGAACCTCATTCTGTGACTGTGCGTAATATGCTAGAAAGCACAAGAAGTGCAAACGTAGGTAGATTTTGGGGTAATGGTATACTGTACATCTTTATACTGAAGGGGGGCTGCATAATTTGTGGGGGACGACATGTTTACTGTTGCCTTGTTTTCTCTTCCCTTGACCCCTGTCTTTCTCAGGAACCTGGGGAAGTCTGGTCTGCGTGTGTCCTGCTTAGGGCTGGGTGGGTACAAAATAAATGGACCAGAAAAATATGCATTAGAGACTCCCTGAGCAATGTAACAGAACTGATAACAATATGCATTAGACTCCCTGAGCAATGTAACAGAACTGATAACAATATGCATTAGAGACTCCCTGAGCAATGTAACAGAACTGATAACAATATGCATTAGACTCCCTGAGCAATGTAACAGAACTGATAACAATATGCATTAGAGACTCCCTGAGCAATGTAACAGAACTGATAACAATATGCATTAGACTCCCTGAGCAATGTAACAGAACTGATAACAATATGCATTAGAGACTCCCTGAGCAATGTAACAGAACTGATAACAATATGCATTAGAGACTCCCTGAGCAATGTAACAGAACTGATAACAATATGCATTAGACTCCCTGAGCAATGTAACAGAACTGATAACAATATGCATTAGACTCCCTGAGCAATGTAACAGAACTGTCTCTCGCCATCTGTCTACCTGTCTGTCTGTCTGACCTTAGGCACCTGGGTGACATTTGGATCACAGATATCTGACGAGGTGAGTTATGTAACAATGTTTTGGGACATCCTGTTTAATTACTGCAGTGGGCTACACCAGCGTCACACAGAGTGTTTCTTGGTAATCTTAAACAAATCTACTTTGAAACAAAAGTACACACCTCACACACATGGTTATGGGCTTAACAAAAAGAGGACACCTGTACCATGTCAGATATTTTGAGTTTGCATCCCAAAATTACACTTTATATACATTACTGAAATATAACAAAACTGTTTGACTTAGGCTATTTCTAATAATCTTTATGAATTAGGTAATTATAAAAAATACTAATAACATTCCACCCATGAGGCCAAAGAGAGCGTTTTTGGTCTTTGACTGCAGGAAAGGTCTACCCCATTCTGAGGCTGCACCTTTTTGACCTCTCAGTCTCTCTATCACAATGTTAGTGTCTATGACTGTCTCACTCTGTCTCTTTCTCTCTCGCTCTGTCTCTCTCTCAGTCCCAGTCTCTCTCTCTGTCCACTGTCTCTCTCTCAGTCCCAGTCTCTCTCTCAGTCTCTCTCTGTCCACTGTCTCTCTCTCAGTCCCAGTTTCTCTCTCTGTCCACTGTCTGTCTCTCTCTCAGTCCCAGTCTCTCTCTCTTTCTCTCTCAGTCTCTCTCTGTCCACTGTCTCTCTCTCAGTCCCAGTTTCTCTCTCTGTCCACTGTCTCTCTCTCAGTCCCAGTCTCTCTCTCAGTCTCTCTCTGTCCACTGTCTCTCTCTCAGTCCCAGTTTCTCTCTCTGTCCACTGTCTGTCTCTCTCTCAGTCCCAGTCTCTCTCTCAGTCTCTCTCTGTCCACTGTCTCTCTCTCAGTCCCAGTTTCTCTCTCTGTCCACTGTCTCTCTCTCAGTCCCAGTTTCTCTCTCTGTCCACTGTCTGTCTCTCTCTCAGTCCCAGTTTCTCTCTCTTTCTCTCTCAGTCTCTCTCTGTCCACTGTCTCTCTCTCAGTCCCAGTTTCTCTCTCTGTCCACTGTCTGTCTCTCTCTCAGTCCCAGTCTCTCTCTCTTTCTCTCTCAGTCTCTCTCTGTCCACTGTCTCTCTCTCAGTCCCAGTTTCTCTCTCTGTCCACTGTCTGTCTCTCTCTCAGTCCCAGTCTCTCTCTCAGTCTCTCTCTGTCCACTGTCTGTCCCTCAGTTTCTCTCTCTCAGTGTCTGTCTCTTTGTCCCCTCAGATGGCTGAGAACCTGATGACCATTGCCTATGAGGCCGGGGTGAACCTCTTTGACACAGCAGAGGTGTATGCCTCCGGCAGGTCAGCTTTTCACACCTCCTTTCACTGCTCTCTTCTATTCCTTATCTTTGTCTGTAAACACTTCCTGCCTCTGTCTATCACTCCATCTCTTTCTGTCAATCTTTCTGTCTCCCCACTGATTTTTATTCCATCACATATTCTCTCCACAGGGCTGAAATCACCCTAGGGAACATTGTCAAGAAGAAAAGATGGAGGTGATATTACTCATATTTCTAATGTGACTCATGTGGATATGAATAGCTGTCTGTCTAACTATATTACATCATAAATATTTTTCTGTGAACTTTGCTTTTCACATTTATTAAGAACAGACAGACCTTTAAAAAAAATATATGATAGATTGTTTGAATAAATAGATTGTTTATTTTCATACTTGTTTTATTATTGCTGGTTCTGTTGGCACTTTTTCAAATGCTTTTAGTTTCTCTGTGGTTGACATCAAATTACTATGTGATGAAAAGATAGTCTATTTCCTTGTCCCCTTTAACTTCTCCTCCCATTTCTTTGGCAGGCGTTCTAGTTATGTTGTGACAACCAAGATCTATTGGGGAGGGCAGTAAGTATCCTGGGAAAAAGATGCCAGATATAACAGTCATAAGTTCTTCATTGTTCTGACAAAGTGACTCTGTATTGTTGCTGTCACTCAGGGCAGAGACAGAAAGGGGACTCTCCAGAAAGCACATCATTGAAGGTAGAGTCAAACTGACTTATAATAGGATACAGTGGCAATAGTGATTATGAAGATGATGACGACAATGATGAAGATGATGATGTGAATGATGAGGATGATGACCATACTGATGAAGATGATGATGTGAATGATGATGAAGATGATGACGATGCCCATTACGTTGCAGGTCTGAGAGGATCCCTGTCCAGACTCCAGTTAGATTATGTGGACATTGTCTTTGCCAACCGGAATGACGTCAACAGCCCTATGGAAGGTCAGTCATAGTCACACCAGTCCTCCGACTTTATTGTCCATCTGTTACAACGGAAATGTGTCTCCTGCTCTGCTCACAACCCTTTGTAGCGTTTATTGCTGAATACACTCGTTAAAAAGTGTCTTAATGTTTACATTTTAAGCATGCAATATCTTTGTCACAGTATGTTTATTACCCGCGTGTAACAAGTTGGTTCATGTTATTTGCAGAGATTGTCCGGGCCATGACCTTTGTCATAAATCAGGGCATGGCAATGTACTGGGGCACCTCTCGCTGGAGTGCCATGGAGATCATGGTTAGTCCCCTGTTATTGCTCCCTGTTACCTAATACATTCCAGTCAACCTGCTCTTGTCAGTCAATGACATAAGGCCATGGCTTCTCTGTGGTGATGGTGTTATTCTGTTTCCCTGCCACCAGGAGGCGTACTCAGTGGCACGTCAGTTCAACCTGATCCCACCTGTATGTGAGCAGGCTGAGTATCACTACTTCCAGAGGGACAAGGTGGAGGTGCAGCTCCCTGAACTCTACCACAAGATAGGTCAGTCATCCACACTCACACAGCCCAGCGAACAGCACCGGATGTCTTCTCAACAGGATCTCTCTCTCTCCCTCTCTTGTCTAGGTGTAGGGGCAATGACCTGGTCTCCCCTTGCATGTGGACTGATCACAGGGAAGTACAATGAGGGTGTACCGGACATCTCCAGGGCTAATATGAAAGTGAGTTCTCCAGACAAAATAAACATGTTTTTAATTAGTGGATATTACCCTGTGTTTTCTATTTAATTGGAGTTCTGTAGGTGCTCCCCGACTGTGTGTCTATTAGGCCTACAACCGTGCATGACACCGTTAAATATTTCCGGGTTTGTTCCGTCTAATATTGGTGCAGGGTTACCAGTGGCTGAAGGAGCGTGTCAACAGTGAGGAGGGATGCAACCAGCTGGCCAAGATTAAAGAGCTCCACCTAATGGCCGACAGACTGGGCTGCACTGCCGCACAGCTAGCCATCGGTATGGTGTGTGTTTGTGTATGCGTGTGTATGTGTATGTGACTCTGTGTGTGTGTGTGTGTGTGTGTGTGTGTGTGTGTGTGTGTGTGTGTGTGTGTGTGTGTGTGTGTGTGTGTGTGTGTGTGTGTGTGTGTGTGTGTGTGTGTGTGTGTGTGTGTGTGTGTGTGTGTGTGTGTGTGTGTGTGTGTATATGGGTGTGTGCGTGTGTGTGTGTGTGTGTGTGTTAATTGTTTTGTCCATCTCTGTTATCTTATGACTGTCTGACACTCAGAGGCTGCGTTTAAACAGTTTAAACAGGCAGACGATTTCTGATATTTTTTTCACTTAATGGTCTTTTGACCAATCAGATCAGCTCTGAAAAAGATCTGATGGGAAAGAAAATATCAGAATTGGGATAAACGTAGCCTAACATACTGTTTCGAATGAATTTAAAAGGATGTGTCAATCTGCCACATCCACACAGCCTCCATCTCTAAGCCCTCTCTGTGTTCTCTCCCTCTTCTCTGTCCTCTCAGCCTGGTGTCTGCGCAGTGAGGGAGTGAGCTCAGTGCTGATGGGTGTCTCCAACACTGACCAGCTGGTGGAAAACCTGGGTGCCCTTAGGGTAACCACCCTCCCCTCAACATCACACCATCTTGATGTTACACTGCAATGCACACTCAATCAGAGCTCATCAAACTAATGGCATTGTTGTAATATAAGCATACCTGCATATACATTAATATACAGTGGGCAGAACAATTTTGCAGGGTTTCCTACTTACAAAAGCATGTAGAGGTCTGTAATTTTAATCAAAGGTACACTTCAACTGTGAAAGACGGAATCTAAAACAAAAATCCAGAAAATCACATTGTATGATTTTTAAGTAATTCATTTGCATTGTATTGCATGACATAAGTATTTGATACATCAGAAAAGCAGAACTTAATATTTGGTACAGAAACCTTTGTTTGCAATTACAGAGATCATACATTTCCTGGAGTTCGTGACCAGGTTTGCACACACTGCAGTAGGGATTTTGGCCCACTCCTCCATACAGACCTTCTCCAGATCCTTCAGGTTTCGGGGCTGTCGCTGGGCAATACGGACTTTCAGCTCCCTCCAAAGATTTTCTATTGAGTTCAGGTCTTGAGACTGGCTTGGCCACTCCAGGACCTTGAGATGCTTCTTACAGAGCCACTCCTTAGTTGCCCTGGCTGTGTGTTTCAGGTCGTTGTCATGCTGGAAGACCCAGCCACGGCCCATCTTCAATGCTCTTACTGAGGGAAGGAGGGCGTTGGCCAAGATCTTGCGATACATGGCCCCATCCATCTTCCCCTCAATATGGTGCAGTCGTCCTGTCCCCTTTGCAGAAAAGCATCCCCAAAGAATGATGTTTCCACCTCCATGCTTCACTGTTGGGATGGTGTTCTTGGGATTGAACTCATCCTTCTTCTTCCTCCAAACACGCCGAGTGGAGTTTAGACCAAAAAGCTTTATTTTTGTCTCATCAGACCACATGACCTTCTCCCATTCCTCCTCTGGATCATCCAGATGGTCATTGGCAAACTTCAGACGGGCCTGGACATGCGCTGGCTTGAGCAGGGGGACCTTGCGTGCGCTGCAGGATTTTAATCCATGATGGCGTAGTGTGTTACTAATGGTTTTCTTTGAGACTGTGGTCCCAGCTCTCTTCAGGTCATTGACCAGGTCCTGCCGTGTAGGTCTGTAAGAGCCAGAATTCTTACTGGTTGGTAGGTGATCAAATGAATTACTTAAAAATCATACAATGTGATTTTCTGGATTTTTGTTTTAGATTCTGTCTCTCACAGTTGAAGTGTACCTATGATAAAATTTACAGACCTCTACATGCTTTGTAAGTAGGAAAACCTGCAAAATCAGCAGTGTATCAAATACTTGTTCTCCCCACTGTATATATATATTTATGATTAAAATTCTTATTAATGTCACTTATTATGCCATTATAGATTGCGCAAACAAGCAAGCAATCACCAAATCATTATGTCCTAGTCCTAAACTGACATGCCATGTTATGCCTGCAGCTTATTTCACAGATGACTCCTCAGACCGTGGCTGAGATTGACTCACTCTTGGGAAACAAGCCCCACTCTAAGAAAGAGTCGCGAGCATGAAGAGGAAACGATGGAGCCAAAGACAATCAGAGAAAGATGAAGAACAGCCGAGGAACATCGCTCTTTCACCATCCAGTATAATCAACAACTTGCATGTCCTCAGTAACATTTTGCTTCAAGAATTTGCGCATATCCATTTTGCGCATTGCATTGTACCATGTATGAAAAAAGGAAATATTTTAACGTGCAAAAACAAAGATTATAAACTGGGTGGTTTGAACCCTGAATGCAGATTGTCTGAAAGCCGTGGTATATCAGACCGTACACATCAGGTATGACAAAACGTTTCTTTTCCGCTCTAATTATGTTGGTAACCAGTTTATAATAGAATTAAGGCACCTCGGCGGTTTGGGGTATATGGCCAATATACCACTGGCTAAGAGCTGTGTCCAGGCAATCCGTGTTGCGTTGTGCATAAGAACAGCCCATAGCAATGGTATATTGGCCATATACCACACCCCCTCTGTGCCTTATTGCTTAATTAGATCATATATATTACAGATCCCTCACTGACTGATCATGTCCACAAACAGAGGGTGAGGCCAAAGCATGGAGCATTAGGTTTCTGTCTTCCAGAGAGGCCAATGAGGGCAAAGTTGGAGATGGAGAGAGATGGTGGTTGAATGAAGGAGGCGCTGCACTCTACTTTATCAAACATGATGGTGTTATCAATGAAAGGAGAACTCTTTGATGCCATGAAGCAACATGAGGCTCAGCTCTCTCACTGAATGTGTGACCAGCGCTACCATAGGACACTCTTTCTCTGCAGCTGCCTCTGAGTCCGCAGAATGCCTAGTACCCAGCAGAAAGCCAAAGGTTAGCATCACCTCGTCATCTCCGTATGTAACTGGCCTGTCACTCTATGTCCTTGAACAGCAGTTTCTTCCTTTTTATCTCCTCTGTGTGTAAACTGTGCACATGTCCCTTTAAGAGAGACCAGCCCAAGCAGGGTGTAAATGTGGCATGGCTTTAGTTATTTGAGCAGATTTGCAGTGCCCCTGTAAGCAGTCTTTTTGCACTAGCAGGTGGGATGGGCTGATCCAGGCTCTGCACTGGCAGGCACATCGTGGAGCTTCGCTTTATTCACTGTTTGCAGCCCGCTGACATGGTCTGTGTCCATGTGCTGTGTATTGTCCTCCATATCAAACCATTTCTCCGTCAATGACAATTAAAACCAAGGCTTTCCCTGCTTGTTTGGAAGAACCTCTTTACTCCTTCATTAAAGACTGGAGTGTGGACCCCGTAATGAGAGGCACAGTAGATCATTCCTACTCAGCCTGAGACACAGGGTAGAACCCACTGTGGTAAACTAGCAGTCTTTTAATGTGTTTATGATGCTTTGTTTTAGCAACAAAAACATTCAAATGAGGCCAGATAACATGCAAATCATAACCTTTACATCAAGAATTCCTCTGTCCTCAAAGTGCAATGTTCACCCCATAATATTGTTTGTGTTCAGTCTCACTGGGACTGAGTCAGACAGAGAGATTGGTAGCAGAGTGATGTCAAGTCCCACTGGGCAAAAACTGGTTGAATCAACGTTGTAATTTCCAAAATAATCAATGTGATGATGTTGAATCAACGTGGAAAACTGATTGGATTTGTAAAAAGTCATCAATGTCGGGGAATGTCGTCTTTTCACCCAGCCTTTAACCTCAATCCAATGACAGGGTGCCATTGTGGTTGATGATTTAAACTTGAATTCACACTATTTGACAACTCAATCAAATGCAACTCAAAACTAGACGTAGAACTGACGTCTGTGCCCAGTGGGGTGTTTGAATTGATGAGACTATCATTTTAGACATAGGAAGTTAGGAACTCTTTTAGCAGTGGACAAATGATGGGTGAGCACACTGACATACAACAAAACAGAAACGCATGTACACACTCGCTTACACTGTCATCAGCCTGTGAAAAAAATATTTATATATGTTGCAAAAGATGCAAATAAATGCACAGGACCTAAGGTCGATCAGGATTTAGACTGGTGGGAGGTGTTATATTTGGGGGCAGGGACATAAATGATGATTCTGTGTCACAGCCGTTGAAAGAACTGGACCAAGGTGCAGCGTGGTGAGCGTACATATTATTTTTATTAGAAAAGACGCCGAACAAAACAATAAACACTACGCCACATGCCACAAACCACATGCCACTAAAGGCTTTGTGCCATAAACAAAGTCAACTTCCCACAAAGACAGGTGGGAAAGGGCTACCTGAGTATGGTTTTCAATCAGAGACAACGATAGACAGCTGTCCCTGATTGAGAACCCGACCCGGCCAAACATAGAAATACAAATAATAGAACATAGAATACCCACCCCAAATCACACCCTGACCAAACCAAATAGAGACATAAAAAGGGTCTCCGAGGTCAGGGAGTGACATTCTGACTGATTGAGATTTAGACTGTTGTTTTGGAAACAGATTATATTGTGTATTTTATTGGACAGCTTGGACACACAGCTGCTTAGCATATTTCTGTAGCTCATTGTAGTTTTTCTTTCAAACCAAATATAAATATTGTCGAATCTCTCCCAATTTTATTATATATTTCTGTCAATTTTTGTCACTATTTAACATCTGTTAATTACATGTAGATATTACCCCCAGTATCAGGGTTTACTCCAGCTATGTGAACCTGTCATGTAAACCCTTGGTTTGTGATAAGGCTCAGGAAATACTCCAGGGCACTAGTGAATTTGGAATGAGAGAGATTTGTTCCACCATTGTTATCCCACTGTCATTACTGATGGGTGTTCCCAGTGCTTTTTGATACTTGTCTCTTTATGTTTTAATCCCTGGTGTATGTAAATACTTTACTGTTATGAATTGGAATATGTTGAATTCATGTGAAGATTCTGAAGTGAGCAAATGACAGATCCAACCAGCTTGACATGTGGTTTTGTTCTGTGTTTCTGTACCGTTATTAACAGAATCTAAGTTGAACTGAAAATCAACTACCCAATGAACATAAATGCCTAGACTGTAACTTGCCTGCATAACTTATATTTTACTGTCTTGAAACAAAGAAAAGTAAAAAATACAATAAAAAAAGAGAGAAAGAACCCTGTTTTGAATGTATTATGCTCGCCCTTAAAATATCAGAGAAAATGATATCTCATATAACTCCTATGTCTTTTGTAGGTGGCCATGCAAACAGATATACTGGCAGCTTGGCAGGGCCACACACACACACGTCACACACACACAGTAGATTTCATGGTCTGTCTGCCTTCCGACTATTGTGAAAATTAAGATAAATATTTTTCATTTATTTTAAATAATATCAAGCTTCCGTACTGTATATCCATGTTCCCACAATAACCATTAAATGGTTGAAGTGTTTTACAATATTACATTTTTTAACAGGGAAGAGCAGTATTTCAATGACAGGTAATGTTGATAGTTATTGCATGCTACAAACAGGTTATAGAAAATATTCTAGTGGCTTTCTATTAATGCATCCCTTATACTGTATGCATCAAATCTGATGTTATTTACATACTCATCGCACACAGTCACTCATTGAGCGATCTGGTTATCAATTTGTGTGTGAGCAGAAAGAAAACAAAGTGGTTTACATTTAGCGGACAGCCTTGTGTAAGGGGAACGTCAAGAGAATCATTACCCTGGCAGCAGTGGACAGGGGTATTTTGGAGATGAGACGACAAGACATTCATCATCACCACCTTGTGCCTGTGTGATTAGATGGACTGGTCACCACCTGCAGTACTCTCCATCCCTAATGGATCCACACCAGTTCCTAGTGCATTTTACAGGCTCTTCTCAACCATGTGGAATGTATTTTTCCCAGGACACAGACACTATGTGAGTGAATATAGCCAGACAGAGTACAGAAGTGTCCTGGTGAGTCTGCTTGCACTCTCTGCTGCACGTCACATCTTCCCCCTCCAGTCTGCTGTCTGTCACTAGTCTGTCATCACTACTTCCTTGACTCTCTCCTTCTGCCTCACTTCCTGTGTTGAAGTAAACCCTCGAGACAACTGGAGGTCTGACCTTTGCAGAGTGAGAAGCGGGGAGTGGGGAGAGACATCAAGGTTACTTGTTGTGTTGCCAATACTGACCGCTTCTGTGTTATGCACTGCACATACCGGAAAACCAGAATTTATGTCAGATTACATCGTTGAAACACCATCATTTTGCTGGAAAAGGTATACAAATGCTACAAGTTATACTTGCTGCTCCTTCCATTTGTGTGTGAATGAAAGAGCTGATTCATACCTCATCTTAAGATCAACAAGATTCTTCACCTCTTTACAGAGAGAAATCACATTGACTGATACAATGCCAATGAAGTTCAATGTCGCATACGTATACACACTGCATGGTTTACTGTTTACGGAGGTCCTCTTTTCATACATTTAGTGTGACTTTAACTGTAAGATATAAACCTCCCTTCATCTGATCAATCGCTAGTTGTATTTTTTCATGAAAAGGGTTATTAATGCTGTATATTTAATGTTTTACATTTTAGCAGACTCTCTTATCCTGAGCAATTAGGGTTGATCACTAGGCTCACTAGGGAACATAGACAGATTGTTCACCTAAACTCCTTGGCTCAGGGATTTGAACCATCAACCTTTCGGTTACTGGCCCAATGCTCCTAACCGCTAACGCTGGGCTACCTGCTATTTATTTCATGAAGAAAATGTTCTATCATTGATTAGAGCTATTATAAAAATTTGATAAACGTATATCGCAAATTGCAATATATTGAAAAAACGTGTTTTTTATTTAAATATTTCTGTGTACTGTAGCATACACAGACAATTTACAGACAACAAAAAAGGCACCGTAATTAAACTCAAGAAACAAAAAATATATATTATTTCAGTACATTCAACAATACAACCCACCATTTGTCAATAGAAGGCTATAATAAATAGCCTGTTATTCTAATATTATTTTTTATATGCGCATGCGTATTCCCTCCCCACGAATGATTTTAAACATCATGCTTCCGGTGCTGATCATTCAGTCCAAAATGGCGGACCTCCTGGGCTCAATTTTGAGTTCGATGGAAAAACCTCCCACAGTCGGAGACAAGGAGAGCCGACGAAAGGCCCGAGGTATATTCAGTATTACTCTACAGTTATTTATCCCCAATTCGTTTGTATTATTCGATTGTAAAGATAAGAGTATTTCGTAAATGTAGCTGTTTACAGGATCCCTTCCGTGGAGTTCTCAACCTCCCTATCGTCTGTACAGAAAAGTATCCAGTCACGAACGAGTATTTGCCCTTGTAGTGAATTACGTTTTTGTATAAGATGCATCCTATTGGTCAACGTCAGTCCTTCTAGTGCTCTCATTGGCCAAATGAGCCATCATTCATGTTTTGTTTGCGCACGCAAAGCAGCACAAACTGGTTGAATCAATGTTGTTTTAAGGTAATTTGTCAACGTATTGTGACGTTGAATCTACGTAAAAGATATTCGATTTGAAAAAAAATCATAAACTTAAACTACATGATTATGTCCGCATGGTTACCAAATATTAAAACAGACAAACCTTGTATAAAATGTTGAATGTATGCCTATTAAAATAATAGATTTCAACATCTGCTATCAGAAAACAAAATAGTCTGGGCAGCACCTCCTACTGGAGAACTATCTATCTGCCCTTTGGGCTCCCTTCAAGGGTTTTAGCCAAGCCCAGCTATGTTTGACACTGACTATTACCCATGCACTATCGTGAGAATGATTTGTTGAGAGATCTGCACTTAACTTCACTGTTGCTTTAGAAGTAATTCCAAAGAGTAGGTTTAAGAGAGCAAATGAAATGTGACCTTACTTTGTCAATCACCAACTGTTTTTTAGACCTACAGTGCCTACGGAAAATGTATTCACACCCCTTTACTTTTTCAACATTTTGTTACGTTAAAGCTTTAATCTAAAATGAATTTTTGTCCCCCTCAACCCACACAATTCCCCATAATGAAAAAGCAAAAACTGGTTTTAAACATTTTTTGAAAATGTATTACAAATAAATAAAATGAAATATCACACATACATAAGACCCTTTACGCAGTACTTTGTTGAAGCACGTTTGGCAGCAATTACAGCCTTGAGTCTTCTTGGGTATGAGTCTCAAACCGCTGGAAGACTGAAACCGGTTTCCCTCAAGAATTTCCCTGTATTTAGCGGCATCCATCATTACTTCAATTCTGACCAGTTTCCCCGTCCCTGCCGATGGAAAAACATCCCCACAGCATGATGCTGTGCTTCACTGTGGGGATGTTGTTCTCGGGGTGATGAGAGGTGTTGGGTTTGCACCAGACATAGTGTTTTCCTTGATGGACAAAAAGCTCAATTTTAGTCTTATCTGACCTTCTTTCATATGTTTGGGGAGTCTCCCACACACCTTTTGGAGAGCACCAAATGTGTTCGCTTGGTTTTTTTCTCTTTAAGCAACGGCTTTTTTCTGGCCACTCTTCCGTAAAGCCCAGCTCTGTGGAGTGTACGGCTTAAAGTGGTCCTATGAACAGATACTCCAATCTCTGCTGTGGAGCTTTACAACTCCTTCAGGGTTGTCTTTGGTCTCTTTGTTGCCTCTCTGATTAATTCCCTCCTGGCCTGGTCTGTGTGTTTTAGTGGGTGGCCCTATCTTGGTAGGGTTGTTGTGGTGCCATATTCTTTCCAATTTATAATAATGGATATAATGGCGCTCCGTGGGATGTTCAAAGTTTCAGAGATATATTTTTTATAACTCAACACTGATCTGTACTTCTCCACAACTTTGTCCATGACCTGTTTGGAGAGCTCCTTGGTCTTCATGGTGCCGCTTGGTGGTGCCCCTTGCTTAGTGGTGTTGCAGGCTTATGGGCCTTTCAGAACAGGTTTGTGTATGTGTAGTGAGATATATATATATTATATATATATATCTGAGATCTTGTGACACTTAGATTGCACACAGGTGGACTTTATTTATCTAATTATGTTACTTCTGAAGGTGGGCTTCATAGCAAAGGGGGTGAATACATATGCACACGCTTTTCTGTTTTTTTTGGGGGGGGGGGGTTCGAAAAAAATGTCAACATGTTTTTTTTTTCACTTCACCAATTTGGATAATTTTGTATGTCCATTACATGAAATCCAAATAAATAAATATATCATTTAAATTACAGGTTGTAATGCAACAAAATAGGAAAAATGCCAAGGGGATGAATACTTTTGCAAGGCACTGTAACCTTTATTTAACTTTTAAATGGGTGAAAGTGCTGTAATTGGCTTTTGGGTGAAAGCTAAACAAAAAACATTATTTTTCCATTGGAATTTGGTTGTGCTTTTCGATAACCTATAAGGTTAGTTGAATTTCTAATGTGTTATCTTATTGTTAACCACATTGAAATGACGTAGTGTGCCCAGTGGGTGCGTTATTTGGTAATAATGAACATCATACTGAACACTTGTTATGCAAGTCACATGTGCTATGTCAGTAGTCCCTCATCCAAAAATGATGTGAATTACACTTAAGCAGCTGTAGCATAGGATCTTGTTGCTCTATGGATTCATTTGCTCAGATGACACTAAATCCAGAGTTTACCAACATAATTAAAGTGATGTCCAGGTAATGTAAAGTATGGTATAGGAAATATATGCTATTCAGACAATCTGTTATAACATCTCATGGGAATTAATAGGCCTATATTTTCAGTATGAGAACAATTGAATAATATAACCTTGTTTTCTATCCCTCAACAGAACAGGCAGCAAGAATGAAGAAGATGCAGGAGGATGAGAAGAAAAAGAAAGCAGAGTTCAGGAAAAGGGTGAGAGGCTCTGCCTGCAGGCGGAGGATTATATTCTGTCTATCTCCTTTGTGGGGTCATTTTCTGCTCATCCAGCTGAATGTCCAGTCTGTAACTTGGACAACCCAAATCCCAAGAAACAAATCCAAGAATTGTTTCCAATTCTTCGTTGACTGATCTTTGGTGGGTAAAGAACAATCCAGTTTATACTGCCTTCATCTCTTTTTCAGATGGAGAAAGAGGTGTCAGAATTCATTCAAGACACTAAGCAACAGAAGAGGAAGTACAATCCCATGGGAAAGATTGAAAGGAGCATATTGTAAGTGAAAAATTATAAATATATCCTTGAATCTATAAATGGAGAGCATTATGTAATAAGTTTATTTTATGAGAAGACTACAAACATAATATTTAACAGTTTGCATGTAAACTTTTACTGACATCCTGGCTTGTTAAAGGCATGATGTAGCAGAAGTTGCTGGTCTGGCATCGTTTTCTTTCGGAGAGGATGAGGAAAGCAGATACGTCATGATTTTTAAGAAGGTCAGACCTCTTTTGGATGTTCTTTATGGCTGCGTTCACAAATATCAGCAGATTTACATGCCCTTCCCATGAGTTGCACTATTAGTGCATAGTGGTGGCATTTTATTATGTGTATTATATGTGTTATTCTTCTTGATGCGTAACTGAATGTATGTATTCAAAATGACTGTGGCAGGAGTTTGCTCCATCAGACGACGAGCTGGAGGCTTATCGGAAAGGAGAGGAGTGGGACCCCCAAAAAGCTGAATACCGCCGCAGACTTAAAGTAATGCTGGAGACTCAGTCACACTCACCGAGGAACAAAACTGAATAGAAACACATACTCTAATATACATGTCCATAACTGTATATCATTTGGCAGAATACATTCATTTACACAGTGAAATCCAATTTCAAGTAATGTAAACTTGTTATAACATTGCAAGTACTGATGGTTCACACTTTCTGCACCTTAATAGATCTAATCACTCTAGCTGTAGTCCTTGACATGTTGCAGGTAACCCTTTGCTCTATAATATGTTGCTGTCTTTTGTTCACTCAGCGTAATATCTACGGAGTATAGGTTGGGTTCAGAGCTATTGCTCAAAAGAAAGTGTTTGATAATTAAACCTGTTCACTGCTCTTCAGGAGCAGGCTGCGTTAGAAGAGGAGACCACCGGTAAGACACAGAAGAGGGCAGCGTCTCCCAGCTCCAATTACCGTGACAAGTACAGCCATCTGATCGGCACCTCTTCTGCTAAGGATGCAGCACATACGCTAGAGGCCAACCAGGCATATGGCATGGGTCAGTGTGAAGAGGCTCAGGATTGATTTCTCATCCTCAGTGAATCTCCTCATGGTGTGTGCTGTGTACTTTGCCTAACAAGATGTATTTGTCTCTCCTCCCTCAGTACCTGTGGCCAACAAAAGGGACACCCGCTCCATAGAGCAGGCCATGAATGAGATTCGGGCCAAGAAACGTCAGAAGACAGGAGATGAAGACACCGGGGCAGGGAGCACCTCCACCTCTTGAGAGGTGTGTGTGTGTGTGTGTGTGTGTGTGTGTGTGTGTGTGTAAAAGAGAGAAAACGTATGAGGGGCACAGAGGGAGTACCTCAAATCTGTATTAACCTTCAGGAGGCCTACTACATTGAAAGATCCTACATGTTTCCCAGGACATATACAGTAGGTGAAACTTGTGGGTATGTAAGGAAGGTTCTTGAATTATGTTTCTCGTCTGTCCTTGACTCGGGTTGACTGTTTTTATGTTCCAACCAAATTGGTCGTGTGGAAGTCTGATTTAAGAGCATTTTGTCTATTGGCTTTCTTTCTGTTTACCCCAAAGTCCTGTAATTTCTCCCACACAAATTCATCCTTTTTCTCCGTGAACGCAAAGACGAGAGTAGCACAACCATGAGGGGCAACAGTAGGTTGCCAGTAGTTTAGCATTTGTCTGTTTTTACCCTTACGAGGAAAATAATTCCTATTGTGACATATCGTGGCAGTTAGGAGTTACAGGATATGTTTTTATTATGTTTGTTTTTAGCTACATTATGGGCTCTATTCAGTCTCAACGCTGAAGCGTTACAGATTACCTGATAGAAAGTCATTTCAGATTGAGCTGACATATGCAGCGTTTACTGTGAATGCAGTCTCCGCTAAATGTCAGTCACGCTGTACCCACTTGGACACACACTGGTTGAACCAATGTCTTTTCCACATCATTTCAATGAAATTACGTTGAACCAATGTGGAATAGATGTTGAATTGACGGCTGTGCCCAGAGGGTAACACTGAACTTCTGCAGTACGGCTTGAATAGAGCCCTAAGTCTTTGTTCTCAGGCCCATATAGTGTTTCGATCCCACAAATGAAAAGTGAATGGAGGCTGAAGATTTAATTTGAGAATGAAACCACTGCAGTTTGTAGGCCTACATGGTTGATATACTAGCAAACATCAAGTTGATGATGATTACATTTCTGGGGTCATATTCATGGGGAAGTGTCTCATTTAGAGACGCAAAGCACTGTTTGAATCTCACTGTCTATAAATCATTGTTACCTTCAGCAAATGTAATACAGCTCTGCTCCGTTGTGTAGTCTGGTCAAACTGAATCAGTCACATTTTTAAATGAGGATTGAAATAAGTGTCCTATGCTATGTGGACAATGCTGTGTTGTCAATGTTTTATTCTATGCGCTCTTTCACTTGCTCAGTGTGTAAAGATGTTGGCATGATGGCATCTAGCTGTAACCATTTTAATCCCCTTGTTTCCTGTATGTTTTAATAAATTGGGAGAAATGTTGATTTAATAGGCCTTTTATGTTGTGTCCCATAACATTGCAGTGTGTTGGTAGCACTTGTAGCCCCTTTCACCATTTTTTAGGAGGGTAGCTAGATGTCTAGCGAACAAAAACAGTAGGCCTAAAAGTATCTTTACAAATGTTTTAATGCTTTGAGGCCTCAATCTGCACTTTCATTTCTAATTGGCCAATTCTCCAACACGAAGTACCACGCGTCGGCCCTTCAGTCCTCGTCTCACATCTGCGAATGATCTTGACTGTGGAAGCAAGCTTAAACGTTTTCGTGGCCATCTCCATTTCTCTACCATTGGACCCACTTGACATCGGGGGCGTCGACTCCGAGGCCTCTCTCTCTGAGGTCTGTCATGACGGGGCCTCAGACTTTGTGGCCCTCCACGTCGACCCAGATGCTGGTCGTTGCGTTGAGCAAGCAGCGCCACTTGCGCACGGGTCCTAACCATTGTGCTCCAGTAGGAATGTGGTTCTCCGTATTGAAAGGTCTTACCTGCCTTAGAATCTTTGACAAATTATTGGCAGGCTTTTGACCTCAAGGAGGTCATGTCATTTCAATTATGACATCATAGGCTCCCATCCCATTTTTATTATGACATCACAGGCTCCCATCCCACTTTCATTAGCGGGTGTGTTCAATCTGGAGTGCCAGAGTGTGCTCTGGGTGTTCGTAAATTGAGTGTTCTAGCCGAGGAGTAGGGTTGATCGAGCGTTCTGACCTCACAACGGCAGTCACGCACCCAAGCTAACGTTGGCTAGTTTGCTCTACTTCCAGACACAAATGAGAGAATCTCATTCTGACCATTTTACTCGCCCTAGCAGAGTTGGTTAGGGTTTTATGTTGTCCAGTGCGTTGGTGACTAACTGCTGTTGACAATTTAATTGTTTTTTTGCCGACGTTTACTGACACCGGCTATATTCAACGGGGTTTAAGTGTTTGTAAATTAATCAGTTATTCTGCGCTCTGGCACACAGACGAGAGTGCTCTGAAATCGGAGTAGATAGCCAGAGTGAATTTGCTAGACACTGACATATCTAGCAGGGTGTTATACTGTTTATGTTAGGGCTACTGTGCATTTGAGAGACACTAACATGTTCTGCCTCCAATAAGTTATTTGACCATATCTATAGTCTTTATATCTACTTTAGGCCTACTTGACAAACAACAAACTTAGACTTATTCATTTCATTTTCTTTGACATCACATTCACTTCACCCAGTTTATAAATTGGCGTATTCTTCCTGTAGGAGGCGCCTTCGATGAAAACCAAGAATAAATTCGTGATTTTATGGGGAGTTTCACACTGTCCTGGGGTTTGCTGTCGCAGTTGCTGCTATTTCATTTCATATTGACAAGGATTTATCCCCCAACATGAAGCATATATTCTTATTAATTAGCATCTGTTTGTTCGTTGGTTGTGCTTCGGATGTTATAAGAGCAAGAAAAGGTAGGACAGACTTTCTCTGCAAATCTAAAGTTAAACCGTTATCCACAATTGATGAACTGCGCCTGTAGCTCAAATCAAACGAAGAGTTTTACTATAGGTATATACTACAACTACTCACAACTGGCGATTAAACATGGGTTTATGTTATTTTTTTCCTTTTCTGGATTTCATCATTGTTCCAACCAACTTTTTTTTATTTTTATATTTGGCAAGTTTATACAGCGTGTATTTCTAGCTCAGGTCAGTGTAGTATTAAACTGTATTTAGTATTCAATTGTGCTAATTCCTGTTGAAATGTATTAATTATATAACCACAACATTAATTATATAACCACATAACATCAATTATGACAGTATACTGATTTAATCCACGTGTTTTTTTGCCAGAAGATATTAGCAGTTATTACTCTGACAGGTTTGTGAGCCATGGAAGATCATTTTTTTATTAGATTCGTCTCTTTCGTTTTCTGTTTATGAAAATTCCTGCTTTGTATCATATTAAAGTGCTTCTACTGCTAAAATAACTTTCCATCTTACCTTCCATCTTTACTTTCCATTTTTTTCACCCAGTGTCTGCAGTGTTCTGTTCTTTCAAAGAGAAAACATACAGTCCTGGAGACAGCTGGCATCCTTATCTGGAACCCTTTGGTTTCATGTTTTGTATGCGGTGTTCCTGCACTGAGGTACTGTACCCATAGAATTAGAGTACATCATTGGTCAGTTTTGTCACATCTGTAGCCTAATATGAAATCATGTACAAGTGTACCAAAAGAAGCCCAACACTGCTCTATACTCTACTGTATCAAACTGTCAAAATCTGAGTATTGGATTGTAGGCTACTGTGTGCAAATAGGATTTAGGCTACTGGCTATACATCCTATTGGCAGTTGCTTTAAAGGGTTCTGGTGGGTGGGATTTCAAGGTATGCCCATAAACCATGTAACGTTTCCCTCATAGACAGGCCATGTGAAATGTAACACAATTAAGTGTCCTACTCTGCGGTGTGACAACCCAGTGACTGACTCTCAGCAGTGCTGCCCTCGCTGTACAGGTAGGATCAAGCATTCTCATACAATAAGCACACACAGGCAGTACAATAAAGTTATTTAATAATTTCTATGACACCATTTGGTAAAGTAGTACCTGTGTGCTTTTATGCCATGTCTAGTCACAGGACTTCAATTGCATACACCAGTTCTATCCTTGAGGGGAAAAAGGCTAGAGGTGTGTAAAACAAAAACATCCTGCTTTGGCATTCACTTATTCATCTTGTGCTTTACCATTCATTATCTGCTCAGATGAGCCTAGGATTCCAGCAGGCTTGAGAGCCCCAGTGAAGTCCTGCAGGTATAATGGAACGTTCTACCAACCAGGGGAGACCTTTGCCAACCATGACCTCTTCCCATCTCGACAAACCAACCAGTGTGTCATGTGCACATGTTCAGTAAGTCACACTCTCTCTTCTTCTAGTTTATGGTGTACAGCTCATTACTCTGAGAACGTAACTGGAGGTTTTTCCTCATGTGTCAGCCATAATACTGGCAGTAAGCGACTTTTAATTTTTTTAGGAACGCAGTTTGGTCTCAACTTATTGTTGAGAGTTAGAATAGTAGAATACACAAGGTGCAATTTTGACATTTGTTTGTGTATCAGCAGTTTTTGTCTTGCTATTTCAGTCACTGACAATCACTCAATTAGTCCATGTCAGCAAAACATTTTCAGATTGGTATGTTAGTCTAGCCAACTATCTAAACTTGTAGTAATCATGGTTGAATTATCGACCGGGCAAGAGAGGGTATGTGCCCAAATTTCTATCCATTGGTTTTGTTAGTCACTCTCACTCAGATATTATATTAACATGGCAAAGTGTGTAGAACTGCAAGAAATTAGCTTTAAAACGGCAAATATATCCCCACCCTTTGGCATTGCACTGAATTGCAGGAAATTGGCTTTAAAACTGCACATTTCTATCTCCGCCCCATGGCAAAATGTGTAGAATTGCAGGAAATTAACTTGTAAAAAAAATGATCTCTCTGCCGTCAAGAGGGAAGCCACTAAAATGTTTTGCTCGCGAGTTGGGGGCCCCGAAACAACATTTATCTTAGGGCCCCCAAAAAGCTTGGGCTGGCAATGTCTACAATCACTTCTGTTCTTCCTTCACCTTTGGCTTTCTTCCACATTTGTTTTTAGAATGGAAATATTTTCTGTGCTCTGAAAACTTGCCAGCCGCTGACCTGCACCTCACCAGTCTCATTCCCAGATACCTGCTGTCTGGTGTGCAAAGGTGATCACATTTGTTTCGTACCACAGCAGATTTTCACCCTACTTTCTATTGTTATCAAAGTCAATGTATATCCTCTTCATTTGTCTTTGATTAGATGGTGGCATTAATGGGTACTCATCAGTGGAGGATGTAGGCCAACAGCTGAACCGAGGCGTTGTAGGTGGCTTTCTGTTAATTCCTTGATGGGTTTAGTCTTGTAGATTTGTCCAACCATAACATCCAAAACACCACACATTTGCAGAGAAGACAACAACTAATATTGAATCTTCATTTGTGGGGTATGTAAATCAAGTTTACCTGGAGTGGGGTGGGGTTCCAACTCACTGGCATCGGAGCTGCACATACATCCAAAATAACCCCATAATAACTGTGTCTATTTGTCTCTGTGAATACACAAGAGGCATTCAGTGGACCAGTGTGCTGGAGAGCAGTTCCGAGGGCGGTCTGTCCGCTCTACTCCATCCACAGTCAGGGGTACTCCCAGAGGCCTGAGCCTGCCCAAGCTCCACTTCAAAGGTGCTGCAGAGACCACTGTGAATTTCCTGCTGCAGAAAAAGCACCAGAAGGGTGAGAGTTAAATGATAGCCCTACAATAATTAATAATATTAATTAATGCTATTCATCTTATTATTATTATCCTATTAATAGTAGTACTATTTTCATGGCCTACAATAGAAAGTCACTTACCTGGTCATTGAGCAGTCAATGTATTCTAACTCTTACAGCTCTGTGATAGTAATAATATGTAGTACTAGAGCATATATGTTGTTCCTATTTCTCTCAGCATGTCAGTACAGCGGCAACACCTACTCTCATGGTGATGTGTGGCACCCAGTCCTGGGGAAGGTCCTGGAGTGCATTTTGTGCACCTGTAAGGATGGCATACAGGACTGCAAACGCCTCTCATGTCCCAGCCAGTATCCATGCCAACATCCCGTTAAAACCGTGGGGAAATGCTGCAAGATTTGTCCAGGTACTGTAGCTCAGCAGTATTTACAACGCACTTCTGACAATTATCTTAACCATAGGTTTTGAACAATATACATTTTTAATCTCTCTGATTTCTGCCCCTAGAACATAATGCTGAGAGCAACAGGACTGACTGTTACATGAATCTTGGACATGACAATAACAACCTCTTGGTGTACAAAGTTAAGCCATCGTCAAAGGTTCACACAGAGGACACAGTTAGGATAATTGCTATTGAAAGACAAGGGACTGCTGAAGTTGAAGTGCAAGTATGGAAGACAGTAGGAGGTAATAGGAGGGGGGACGTATTAGAGGGAACTAGCATGGCAGTGTTAATAACAAAGCTACAGCTGTGGATTACCGAACTATTCAGAATGTCACCCAATATGTATTTTCACTTTTCCCAGAAGTTTTACAATTAATGGAAACTGGGGAAGTTCTGAAGAAAGATCTTCTAGATAATCCAGATAACTACACTTTACTGGCGACATTGGATGAAGGTGAGTTTCTCCATGTTTTTTGTGTGTTTTTTGTTGTTTTTGTATGCATACCTTTATTTTCCGGTAATTTAAAAGTTCTCTAGGTATAAATCTTGTAATACTTTAGTTTCTTTTAAGTAAAGCTTTTCCATTGTTTTGACAATCTGAATTGTTAGGCAATATAGCTCAATCCATTTCTAGACATAAGGTCATAGACCAACCAGACATATTGTAGACCAAAGGAAATTTCATTTCATTTCAACTGATTAAAAAATGGCTGCTTCCTCTTGTCAGTGACCATCTTGTTTCCTGCTGAGGGAAAAAAAGTTATGGATTTGTACGCTTTTTGTCTGCTGTTGGATGGCAACATGTCAATTCTTTGTTCTTTTTACACAGAGACTTGGAAAAGATTCAAGGAGGAAGAAGACAACCAGAAGGAATTTCCCAAGACCAGGACTTGTGAGGATGGTATCAGGGAGGTAGTGAAGTTCTTGTATCCAGACCAGCTAGAAAGCCTGTGCTCTTCTTAACTCTCATCCCCTGACTTTGACATCAATGGAAAATGCACAGCATTCATATGCATGTCATTAAACATGAAACATAGCACTGCTTATTGGTTATAGAATAACAAGCTTTTGTTTATTTTTTAAATGTCATCATAACTCATTACAATGTGATGTTCCATATTCTCAGTAACAATTAGTCAGCAGAATTGTCAACATTGTTGGTAGCATTTGGTAATAGAAGAAACCAAAATGGAAAAAATACTTTCAATGAATTACAGTTGTATCTAATTTTTGTTTTCTGGCATACTGGAATACAGTAAAAACAGTATTATCTAAAAATAAAATACAGGTGTACATGTATATAATAGAAAAATACACTGGGCAAATTAGACAGCCATCTGGCAATAACACCTTTATAGAGTAGACCATATTTACAATCACTTTACTGTTCTGCTAAATACTGCTGTTTGAAATTGTCTGCCTTTTCAGAATGTCCCAAGAAATATTCATTAACATATTTATTGTAAATACAAATATGCTAACAAATGTCATTTTGAGGCAGAGCGTACAACATTGGTTTGTTTGACATGTTTGTTTGTACATTCTGTAGACATTTGAGTGCGTACTGGAAGGTCCTTGCCTGAGACGCCATGGCTTTAGTTCATTGGGCTATACTGCCCTACCAAGCAAAAAGGCAGTAACTGCTCATTTGGTTGAAAATTAGTTCATGTCATTTTTCTACATTAAATACAAGCTTAAACATGTGGACAAGTATCCTGCCTCTATTATATTGTGTTTTGGAGAAAATGGGGGTCATGTTAGCAGTTACTGCATAAAGTTACTGTGAAACCAAGATGAATAAAAAACATTTTTCTCAGTTCCACGCTATGAGCAGTGACTGCCTTTTTGCTGGTAGGGCAGTGTACATATAGGGCTTTCCTCAGAAAATGTGGGTTTGATATCTGGGCATCGGTATTGCCCTGCAACAGCAGTTGTATCTATTCTTTCATAAGAGTGGCTACATTGGTTTGCTGGAACTACTTTCTATTATGTTCTCTGGGGTGTTTATCATTATGTTTGGCCAGTTTTCTACAGACTAAGTTTCCATAGGATTATGTGTGATTTCAGTACTTGATGCATCTTTCTTCCCTTTGCACAGTGGCAAGGCATTCTTGCACGTGATTGACAAGGCTAAAAGTTGGAGCCAACCAAAAATATGATATAGTTGAGCTCTACCTGAGGCAAGAATTCCTGCACAAATCAGGCTGTTGTTATTCCTTGGACTACCCTCCAGTGAACCCAGTCGGACCAGGGGAATTTCTCCTTTATGAATTGTGCCTGTAATTTGGATTTGTGCTCCAGTGCTATAGTTTGTTTTCTCAAGGGTTGTAATGGCCTAACAGGATGAGCACAACAATAGAGCTCTGTTAATTTGATATAAATGTAGGTCATGAGTTGGAAGGACACCAACATTTTCCAATACAGAGAACTGAAGAAGAAGAGAGGGTTCAGGGAGGAATAATATTGAAAAATAAGAATACTGTTGATGGAGGACCCAGTCTTTAAAAAAAAGGTATAGAGCATGGTTTGCCAAACTCAGTGTTGCCCCTCAGGTACACATTTCGGTCTTTGCCCTAGCGCTACACAGTTGATTTAAATAACAAACTCATCATCAAGCTTTGATGATTTGAATCAGCTGTGTAGTGCTAGGGCAAAAAACTAAACGTACACCCAGGGGGGGCCCAAGGACCAGGTTTGGAACACACTGGGATAGAGCACAACAGTAACATGCTTGTCAAATAGTTAGACACAATTAGATGATTTGCCGTATGTATAATACACCAAACCCAAGAAAAATAAATCCTTGGTCTTTAAAAATGTAGGATATTATTGGAGTGTTCTTCTATCACATCAAATAACTATTATGAAACGTTATTGAGATAGTCTGTCATTACTGTTCTACACACAATGAGATAGCATGTCATTACTGTTCTACACACATTGAGTTAGCATGTCATTACTGTTCTACACACATTGAGATAGCCTGTCATTACTGTTCTACACACATTGAGATAGCATGTCATTACTGTTCTACACACAATGAGATAGCCTGTCATTACTGTTCTACACACATTGAGATAGCATGTCATTACTGTTCTACACACATTGAGATAGCATGTCATTACTGTTCTACACACATTGAGATAGCCTGTCATTACTGTTCTACACACATTGAGATAGCCTGTCATTACTGTTCTACACACATTGAGTTAGCATGTCATTACTGTTCTACACACATTGAGATAGCATGTCATTACTGTTCTACACACATTGAGATAGCATGTCATTACTGTTCTACACACATTGAGATAGCATGTCATTACTGTTCTACACACATTGAGATAGCCTGTCATTACTGTTCTACACACATTGAGATAGTCTGTCATTACTGTTCTACACACATTGAGATAGCATGTCATTACTGTTCTACACACATTGAGATAGCATGTCATTACTGTTCTACACACATTGAGATAGCATGTCATTCATTACTGTCATTACTGTTCTACATTGAGATACACATTGAGATAGCATGTCATTACTGTTCTACACACATTGAGATAGCATGTCATTACTGTTCTACACACATTGAGATAGCATGTCATTACTGTTCTACACACATTGAGATAGCCTGTCATTACTGTTCTACACACATTGAGATAGCATGTCATTACTGTTCTACACACATTGAGATAGCATGTCATTACTGTTCTACACACATTGAGATAGCCTGTCATTACTGTTCTACACACATTGAGATAGTCTGTCATTACTGTTCTACACACATTGAGATAGCATGTCATTACTGTTCTACACACATTGAGATAGCCTGTCATTACTGTTCTACACACAATGAGATAGCATGTCATTACTGTTCTACACACATTGAGATAGCCTGTCATTACTGTTCTACACACATTGAGATAGCCTGTCATTACTGTTCTACACACATTGAGTTAGCATGTCATTACTGTTCTACACACATTGAGATAGTCTGTCATTACTGTTCTACACACATTGAGATAGCATGTCATTACTGTTCTACACACATTGAGATAGCCTGTCATTACTGTTCTACACACATTGAGATAGCATGTCATTACTGTTCTACACACATTGAGATAGCATGTCATTACTGTTCTACACACATTGAGATAGCATGTCATTACTGTTCTACACACATTGAGATAGCATGTCATTACTGTTCTACACACATTGAGATAGCATGTCATTAATGTTCTACACACATTGAGATAGCATGTCATTACTGTTCTACACATATTGAGAAGCTGGCATATGATCACATCATCTGAAATTCATGTTTGCCTTTGAGTTGAGCTGCCCTGTGAACAGCTTGTCAAAAGGCTTGTTTAGGTCAACAGGTGTAAGAGAAGGCCATTTGTCCCTGTGCCATTTTCATTGCAGTAAACAAGAGCCATACACCGAGTCCTGTTGATATGAGAACGGTGCACAGACTTGTGACTAATATCCCTCATCTGTGAACCCCAACAGTCCACTCTCTCCCTTCACAGCTACAATGACTCATTGTGTTGGCTTCACACATTGCGCCAGACATTGCTGCCCATCTCTCACTAAAGGCCTGACAAAATATTTTGAAACAGAAGCCCCTCAGTTGTAGACCTTAATAGTTTTACAATGAAGCTGTGACTTATTTCTACAGGCTGTTGGACTTGACAGTTCCTGGCAATATCTTATTTTGAGAGGTTCAAGGTGGTCCTCTTCCATAAAGGAGGTAGATGTGCCTCTTTCCACTTCTCCATACAAAAAAAACACATTTTATTTCTCTTCCAAATTGATGAATGAGAAAGTATTTGCTATATGCCAGAATGCAGTGTTATATTTAGAGGAAGTAACTTGATCCTGGATAATAACGCAAAGTACAGCCTTCCTTATTGTGGCAGGCCAGGTAGTGAACAGGGGTGGTGGGGCTGAAAGGTTTTGTCACATTGACATTTTTATACCTCAAGGTTCTATATTTTATTGATGGTGGAAAATCTTGAAACTTTTCAGCATTTATATGGTCTGTTAATTTTTTGGAGGGGAACGTTTCAAATTCCCTCTAAGTAGCATTTGGCCAATTCAGCTATGCATGCTTAGTCTTGGCTCAGGCAATAGTAACAGCTGGGGGCAGTCAGTGGGTATAAATCAGGTAGTGGGGTCAGCTCTCTGTAGGAGCATGTCTACTCAACCCTGCTGCTGCCCATTGTTAGAGAATATGTCAGACCAGGGAATTCTCCCAGAACTGAAGAAACCTCACCATTTCAAGTACATTAAGGGTTAGAATCGGAGTAAGAATATTTACTACAATACTGTAATTACATCTGTAGTGTTATTGAAAAGTGTCTCAACGTGTGAGTAGCAACAATATATTATTGTATGTTACAAGATAGCTACAGTCTATGGGCCTACTGTACAACTTATTATCCAAAATGTAGCCATTTCCTGTGGATAACGGGCTACAGCGAGCCGTTAGTTGCAGTAGATTGAGGCAGGTGAGGTGAGCAAACTAAATAAATATTAGAAATATCTGTCCCTAGGCTGCAACACCATAATTATGGTGCCTCACAGAAACAGTGTTTGTGAGGAACTGAAGCATTGAAAATCAATCAAGCAGTCTTTTGATTCAAAGGGAGCCAAATTGTGTTAAGTTAATTAAGTCTGATAGATGTGTTTGCTTTCATAGCTGATTAAGGTGTTCAAGAGAACCCCTGAGTTTTTGCTTCATCAAAATACTTCCGAAATCTATTAAGGGCACTGTTTTTTACACCCTACCCCTCTCCTTAATTAAGTTGGCCCTGATCATTTCAGCTGATGATCTGGGCAGTGCCAAGAAAATATGGACAATACTGGGATTCATGTCATAAACACTTCAGTCATTACACCCTCTTTCCTGAACCCCACTGTTAGAGGTTCACATTTTTAAACACATGCTTGTGATGGAGGCATGATTGATAAACCAAGACCACATTTTACAGGAATATCTTTGTTCGTCGCTGAAATTATTATTGTTCAAGAGAAAAATTGACTACAAATGTACAATTATGGACCATTCAATCACTCTCCCTATGATTTCATGTTAAGTGTGTACTACAGTTTCTAAGTATACTTGTGCATCAAAAAGACTATGATGAATGGGGCCAATCTTGAATAAACTCATTTGGCACATTGATTAATGAGGAGTGTTGGTGAGGTAATCAGCTGCTTGGCCTCAGAGCCAAATGAACTGTTTCAGCCTCCCCACACAGTAGTATTCTCCTACTGTTAGGCCTCAATTTATGATCCAAAACAACAGTTGTATCTAAACATCTCTCAGGCTTGATTGCAACGATTAAGCCAGATGTGGAGATACTGGCGCACCCAGATACACTGAAATTGACCCGAGGATATAAATTCCTGAAGATCCTCAGACTCCTCATTGCCTTTCCCAGCTATGATTGCCTATGTTTTCTTTTGGACAGAGAGCAGAGCCAGGTTCTATTACATCACCAAGTCCTAAGAGCATGTGTAAAACCTGTTTGCAATTAATCATTTTTCTTTTGAAGAGTTTTTCAAGAAGAGAAAGAAAGGGATTATAAAAGTAAATTACAAGTGAATGTTTATTTGCCTTTAAAGTTGTTTGTTGATATTAATCTGAACAAGAACTCAAAATAGACAAGAACAAAAACTTTTTTTCTCTCAAACTGTTTTTCTCAAACGCAATTCACAACCACATATTTCTCTAACATCTAGAATCAGAGAGAGAGAGAGAGAGATCTGTTCAATAAGGATTACTGGCAATAGGTGCCTTTGCAATTTAGTCAATTGTATCAAGAGGTTGAGCAGTGGCTGTGCCAGTAGTCAAATGTGTGCTGTCTTTGTATAGTGTAGTATGTCTTCACATTGTAGATGTAGATCTATTACAGCATGCTTTACCTTGAGATAATTGCATACTTATGGTTTTCTGCGGACCTAAAATAAACATAAATATAACCGCAAACATTATTTTATACATAAAAACAAACAGGATGGCAATGAACCGTCTAACAACCTCCAGATGTACTCTGTAAATCAAATCAAATCAAATCTTATTTGTCACATACACATGGTGAGCAGATGTTAATGCGAGTGTAAGGAAATGCTTGTGCTTCTAGTTCCGACAATGCAGTAGTAATAACCAACAAGTAATCTAACTAACAATTCCAAAACTAATTTCTTATAAACAGTGTAAGGGGATAAAGAATATGTACATAAAGATATATGAATGAGTGATGGTACAGAGCAGCATAGGCATGTCATGTGATGATGACAGATAGTATTTAAACGCAACTCAACATATGTATTATTTGTATGCATGAAATCAATCATAGATGTTTTTCTACAGGCAAGTGTTTTTTTAATAACACATCTAACTAAAATGTGCAGGTAAATTACCATGCCATATTATCTTCTGATTTCAACATGTATTTCTGCTTGTTAGAATATGAATGTAATGTATGTTAGTTGTTTTATGTCATTATTGACAGAGAATTAAGACTGCAGAAGGCATGTGCATGGCATGCGCATGCTTACCACAGACAACACCATATCTAATGTAGTCAGAGACTGGGAAGAAATCCAGTGCTCAAGGCCTGTTTGAATATAGTAATGTGGAATCACTTGATATATTTTTTTAAATGTCCACTGATTTATTCCACCTGGGTTTTAAAGTGCATTCCACATCTGCCTAGCTGGAATATAATTTAAATCGTACGGTGGGCAAGACCATGCAATCAAGGAGAAGGACAGAACAAGGGATGGACAGAGAAACCAATATGTGGAAAGAACAAGGGATGGACAGAGAAACCAATATGTGGGATGGGCAATGATCAAGGGATGGGCAGTGATCAAGGGATGGGCAGTGATCAAGGGATGGGCAGTGATCAAGGGATGGGCAGTGATCAAGGGATGGGCAGTGATCAAGGGATGGGCAGTGATCAAGGGATGGACAGAGAAACCAATATGTGGGATGGGCAGTGATCAAGGGATGGGCAGTGATCAAGGGATGGGCAGTGATCAAGGGATGGGCAGTGATCAAGGGATGGACAGAGAAACCAATATGTGGGATGGGCAGTGATCAAGGGATGGGCAGTGATCAAGGGATGGACAGAGAATCCAATATGTGGGATGGGCAGTGATCAAGGGATGGGCAGTGATCAAGGGATGGGCAGTGATCAAGGGATGGGCAGTGAGTGCACATTCAGTACCACATTCAGGTTGTGTGGCAACTCTAAACCACAATTACAGAGTCGGAGTACTTTGTAATTGACTGTATGTTACACAGTAGAGATCTTTAATCTACGCTGATTGTATAACTAATTCTGAAATTTGTGAAATAATGTCCCTCCTTTAGCAAACACACAGCTGACTGACACTGTGTTCTAATTTATTTCCTTGAATTGAGTTTTAATCATAAAGTCTCAGCCTGTCAGTTTTGAATAATACACGTTTTTAATAATACATAATGCTATAGGCTTCTAGACTCTGTAGGTAACTATCTGTAGAGTATATTTGATGTTGTGCTGTTGTTGGGTTCGGAAACTTCAGATCTGCAAATAAGTCATTGTGTTTTCACTTTTATTTGCCTGGTTTAATTTGTTTTGTTCACAGCTTTCACTGTTTCTTTGAGTATCACTTTTATCAGCCTAGATGCAGGGATTTTGACTGTTTTGTTTTATGTACCAAAAAACAAAGATTCATTAGTCCACATACCTGCATGCCCCATCCTCTCGTAAAGAGTTCTTTCCTGCTGTGTGTGATAGTGTATGAATCTCCCAGCCCCTCCCTCACACGAATGTACCTTTGAAGAAACCTGGAAGCAGTTCATCATGTTCCCTCATTGCATAGCCAAGTCATGGAGAGGGAACCCTGCCTCAGTTTAGACCATCCGTGGCCTGTTTTTCCATTGCATGGGTTTGCTCAACAGTTGCCTTTTACTCATGAAAGCAACTCTGCTTACTGCATGGCACACGCAATGTGTTATTTTTATTATTCACTAATATGATATATTACAAATGCGTAATGTCTTATGTTGGCATCTAAAATAAGACAACTTTCATGCCCTTGACCCAGAGCACCTAAAGTAAGATTGGGGTCAGTTCAGATTTGGTAACTGTTGATTGATGAAATGAATCCAAACATACATTCCCAAAGCACATGAATGTAATTTCATCTGGTCCTGTGAAATTCATAGAGACAGTTTCAATTGATAAGCCTGTCCAAGGGACAGGGTACTATCCTGCATCAAGGGACGTTGCAAGCCGTGCAGCAAGCAATAACACGGCTGTGGCACTGGATCAGACACCAGTTGATTCCAAAGTGTGCTTCCAGAGTTAATGGTCTGCCTTTGGCAGGGCTTGTGTATCAAACATAACCTGAGAGCCTCATTGTGCCAAAGTGATATCATGCATGTCAAAACCATAGGAAGCAAACCTATTACTCAAAGATATGATGCATCTAAAATGCCACCGCTGTGTTTTCTACACAAGTGGTTCCCAAACGTTATAGTCCTATACCCCTTCAAACATTCAACCTCCAGCTGCGTACCCTCTCTAAGCACCAGGGTCAGCACACTCTCAAATGTTGTTTTTTTGCCATCATTGTAAGCCTGCACACACACACACACACACTATACAATACATTTATTAAACAGAAGAATGAGTGTGAGTTTTTGTCACAGCCCAGCTCGTGGGAAGTGACAAAGAGCTCTTATAGGACCAGGGCACAAATAATAATAATCAATAATTTTGCTCTTTATTTAACCATCTTACATATAAAACCTTATTTTTTAATCGAAAATTGTGACTAACTCACCACAGGTTAATGAGAAGGGTGTGCTTGAAAGGATGCACATAACTCTGCAATGTTGGGTTGTATTGGAGAGAGTCTCAGTCTTAAATCATTTTCCACACAGTCTGTGCCTGTACTTGGTTTTCATGCTAGTGAGGGCCGAGAATCCACTCTCACATAGGTACGTGGTTGCAAAGGACATCAGTGTCTTAACAGCGCGATTTGCCAAGGCAGGATACTCTGAGCGCAGCCCAATCCAGAAATCTGCCATTGGCTTCTGATAAAAATCTATTTTCACAGAACCGCTTGTTGCAATTTCGATGAGGCTCTCTTGTTCAGATGTCGGTAAGTGGACTGGAGGCAGGGTATGAAAGGGATAACGAATCCAGTTGTTTGTGTCATCCACTTCAGAAAAGTACCTCCGTAATTGCACACCCAACTTACTCAGGTGCTTCGCTATATCACATTTGACATTGTCCGTAAACTTGAGTTCATTTGCACACAAAATATCATACATTGATGTAAAGACCTGGGTGTTGTCCTTGTTAATGCAGACAGAGAAGAGCTCCAACTTCTTAATCATAGCCTCAATTTTGTCCTTCACATTGAATATAGTTGTGGAGAGTCCCTGTAATCCTAGATTCAGATCATTCAGGCAAGAAAAAACATCACCCAAATAGGCCAGTTGTGTAAGAAACTCATCATGCAAGAGGTCAGACAAGTGAAAATTATGGTCAGTAAAGAAAACTTTGAGCTTGTCTCTCAATTTAAAAAAAACGTGTCACTACTTTGCCCCTTAATAACCAGCCCACTTCTGTAAGTTGTAAAAGTGTTACATGGTCGCTGCCCCTTCATTGCATAATGCAGAAAATACGAGAGTTCAGCGGCCTTGCTTTAAAAAAGTTAACCATTTTCACTGTAGTGTCCAAAACGTCTTTCAATCTGTCAGGCATTCCCTCGGCGGCAAGAGCCTCTCGGTGGATGCTGCAGTGTACCCAAGTGACGTCGGGAGCAACTGCTTGCATACTCGTTACTACTCCACTATGTCTCCCTGTCATGTATTTTGCACCATCAGTACAGATACCAACATGAGCAGCAGCTACATATGGACCATTAGTGGAATTCCCAGGAGAGATTAAGGGTTAATGTGATTGTATGTTAATTATTTGATATGGCTACCTATATTTGACATGGTGTTATTTCACTGAATACTAGAAGGTTTAATTTGATTTTTGGCAGTGAAACGAGGCTCCTCAGGTGAGAAAAAAAACCTCACCCAAATGTATAGCACCACTGGAGAATATGAATGGACTGTTTAAAAATGTGAGGGAAAAAAAAAAACAAGTTATTGATTCACATTTTTATTTGACGTACACCCCCCCGTACAATAGCATGGCAATGGTCAACTAGCTCTGACGGTACTTTACAATGTGTTGTGGATATATTTATGCCACTTTATCATATACAGTAATGTGAAAATATATTAACAAATTGTTTTTGTTTTTTTAAATAGGAAAAAAATTACAGCGTTCTTCCAAATGTTGCCGGGACATTTGATAATGTGCGTCAGTCTAGTTTCTCTCCACCTGGGCCTCAAGTCCCTCAAAATGGATGTTAATCTTCTCAGTGTTCAGTACATTGCGAGTATGTCGGTCATTTCTTTTGAAAGAATCCCATAATAGAAGCCTGCTTAGTTGATTTATTAGAGGCTGCAACATTTTTCCTTCTCTTCTCCTCCCCTTTCTTGCCAGTTGATGGTTTTGGTAGGTCTGGATTCATCTGGGATGGTTTACTTGCCTTAAAGTCATCTTCCGTCTCAGAGTAGGATTCACTCTCATAGCCTTTCTCAGTCACTGGAAGGGAGACAGTTTAAAATGGTTTTGAGATGAGACATCATTAAGATTAAGATTAAGAGATTGATATATATATATATATATATATATATCAATCTCTCATCTTAGCTTTAACAGACACACACTTCAAGGAGAAGAAATAGGCGTCATGTGTATGTCAGAGGCGTTATACTTAAGCAAAATGTTTACAAGAAAAAGTTTAATAGAAAACAACAATTATTTTATTTTTTACCAATGCACCCCTCGTCATCCAAAAAGGTGCACGGTTTCAAGACAGGTCTCCTCTTCCTCCTCTTACAATCCAAAAGCTCCTGCATGGACTGATAGGTAGATAACGATCATTACAAATTGGTGATTAAAAAACCCCAGAAAAAAATAATATTCTTACTAATTATATCCTGCAACTTCAACAGTTTAGTACTTAAATAAATAAAATGTGAACGCTTACATCTGAATGAAAAATAGCAAAAGGTTCTTTCTTTTTTGAATCAGAAGGCTTGGTGATGGGCCCCTCTGTTCTTGCAACCTTGGAGGAGAATCTGGAATAACTAACATAGAATAGTTCTATTATTAACCATGAAACAGTTGAACTCTGAAGTCCAGTGTGAATGTCGAGGGGAGCCTGAGCAATAAGCATGTACAGCTCATCTTACCCTCATCATCAGTACTGTCTGACTGGGGCTTCTTTATCCTCTGACGCTTGTTCTTCTTCTCTTCACTATCGGAATGGTCAAGACGCTTGCTCTTACTACTGAAGGGAAAATATTCTGTTAAAGCAGATTCTGGAAATGCCATTCAAAACACTCACCGTTCACCAAGATGACAAGGTTTCTGCGAGATGTTGGTTCTGAGCAGGGATGGAAGTTAAGCTAGCACTTTTCAGACTGGGCTAGTAGAACATGTGCCAACTAGCCCGGTGGCAAGTGAATTATTGTTATTTTATTTTATTTATTTTTTACATGTATCGCTCAGCACAGACTTTGAATACGAATAAGACCCAGGCTAGTTAAAAAATAATAATAATAAAATAAAAAGTCTACTAGCCCGGCTGGCGGTGACCAAAATCCTTAAGATTCATCACTGGTTCGAATATACTATACAAGCCCTGTGTCAAACAAATACTTCCTCTTATAATCACTGCAGTGCCCATGGTATTTTTAATTATGACACAAGTTGTATATTCATACAAGGACTCCCACAAGAGTTAATAATACACACCTAATATCTTTCTCAACCACAGCACCTTTTGGTAGTTCCTCCTTGACAGGAGTCTCTGCATTAGGGACTGGGCTTGAGGGCTTCTCATCCACTGAAGAGGACATATGGGCTGCTTCTACCTCTTCCTTGATGGATTTGTCAGATGTAAGCCAGATGTGGGGGACATACAGGATTTATCTTGAGATGTAAAGGACAATAGTGCGGTATTTACATGTGAAATTATAGAACGATATCCCCATATATGATATGTGAATGTTGAAAAACTCACCAGTTGCTTGATTCCCACAGAAGTTACTCATAGGATGTGTCTTTGGAGCTGGTTTAGTTTTGGAGGGCTCAACCTATCAAATAAATGTGACATCACAAGGTATAGCATTATGGGTTGTACTGAATGAAATGAACATCACATGGCTTTTGCAGAGCACAGAAACACGCACCACAGGTGCATCCTCTCTCTGCTCCAATGTTCACTCTTTGCCAGACTAGAATGACGATTGATGCCAGATTTGGTGTGCGACGTCTCTAGCGGTGGGGCCTGTGTCATCTCATGAGCCTGCTGCACCTCTGTCGAGGACATGGGTACTGCATCAGCACAGCGAATTGCACTGTACCTGCAAATAGATTGGTATGTTCTGATAAATAACTCACCAAACTTCATATTTAACAGCAATTTCTCAATCTATTATTTTGACTGAGTCAAGCAAGAAGTGTGAAGACGGATATACCTGCTGCAGTTCCTTAGGTTCTCTTTCACAGCATCATAATCCGCACTGTACAGGGGACCACTGTCTTTCAGCACTGTACACTGATGGTCAGGCTCTGCTTCAACTTCACATCTACAAGACAGATAACATGTATACATTCACAACACCTCATATTCATCTAGATGGAGTTAGGAAAGGAGGCAGGTGAACTGGTCATTTACCCTCCAACTGATCCTCTTGCACTAGTGACACCTTGTGACACTTAAGGGGAAAAAATGCATTGAAAAATAACCTAAGTACAAACTCAGACATACCAAAACAAAGACTCGTATGTCCAACGTTGTTTCCAAATGTGCCTACTGTTTAATGTCGAGTTATGTAGGGGCATGGTGAATGAAATTGGGCATTTTGGCTTGTTCGCTTACCGTGGTACCATTCTTGACAACCGTTGTATCATTCTTGACTAACTTGCCAGAGGCAAGGTAGGTAGCATGGAGCAGAGCTGAGCTTTCGTTCCTCTTGCGGTCCATGTAATGATATAGCATTCTGAAATATACACATCATGATGGACTCGGTTGTAAAAGGCAGTTTAGGAGGTTGGATCTGGATACACATTGCTTGGCTAAGTTGACATGGACCCCAAGAATGAGACTCGGCCATTTGTATGTCACCTGTTAGCACATACACAGTTTTTTTAAAAGTATGTTGTCAACAGAGATCTGTGGGATCCATACAAATCAAATTGTATTGGTCGCATACACAAGGTTAACAGATTTTAATGCGAGAGTAGCGAAATGCTTGTGCTTCTAGTTCCGACCCAATTTATGTAGTTTACCCTGAGACTTGCAAGCTCGATCTGGTATGTTATATTCCTATCTTCTAGGAAGGAATACTGCTCGAAGTTTCCCCCAACCGACTGTGTAGTCACACAATTTCGGGACCTGATGCGGTCTTAAAACTACACTGCATCATTCGACAATAGCAAGGTGGGCAAGTGATAGCTATCTAGCGTAGCTAGCCTGAGCAGTCAGGTCGCTGACCCGAACAGCTAGTTGGATCGGTCGAGATAGATTAGTTAGCTAAGTGACTTACGATTTTATTCTGGTCGTTGACAAATTCATCAATATTATCCAAAGAAAGGTCATCCATTGTCCAATGTATGTTGCTATCTATTCGATAGCTCTTTTGCCTCCGTTTCAGGCGGGAACACACCGACGTCACTTACGGTCCTTTATTTACTTCCTGTCATGAGTGTTTGCGCGGGATATGTTCAAGAGTATCAAGCGTTCAGGGTCTGTTGCATAGTATTTGTACAGAATCATAGCGACACACAAAGTTGAAGTGATGACAGGTCACCCCATATCACATTGGCACCTTGTTAGATCTAATTTATTAAAACAGATTTTATTGATACCCCACTGAAATACAAAACTGCCATGAGCCTGGGTGACAGTGCCTCCATTTGCAAGATCCACTGTCACCTTCTTGTCAAGGTTGAATAAAGTTGAAACAGAGCTATTTAATAATGAAAGACAAACAAATGCATGATGATAATGTTATACATATACATTATGTTATACATTAACAGTTGTCATAGATGGGCTAAATAAACTCAATAAGAATGTTTTCCCTTCAGCCCAGAAATAATTTGTAGCTGATCATTCCATTCACCTAAATTGGAAGAAGAGTGTTTGGTTGATTGTTTAATGTTCATGTTTCCTGAAAGTAACAGAGTTTGTGAATCTCTACTTGTGGTTGGTGGTCCTCTCATACTCAATATGTGTTGCTTGCTCCACTGCCTTCATGTGAACCATCTTGTACCTTTTCTTCATATCCCTCAGCAAAGTCAAAGCCTCTTCATACTCATCCTTGAAGACGGCCTTGCCTTCTAAGACGTTAGCTATGAAAGAACAGGATTACATACTTAACAAATAATATGACACATAATACATAGATAGATATTCACTTCCCATGTTTTTGATGACAATAAAAAGAGGTTTAGTACTTAGAGGGATTTCGCTGATTGTTTTCCTCTCGTTTATTTGCATGAGCATCTCTTCAACTCTTTCTCCTCTCTGCTTTCTTGGTCTCAGAGATGGTAGATTTCCAATCTGAGAATTAAAGGTTGTTGTTGTTTTATTAAATATGACTGACACACAACTCAACAGGTTGAAGCAGATAACACGTGACAGATCAGATCTTATGACATTTTCACTAGTAGACATGTGCTTCGAATGTTATTCACATAGCTCACCCTTTTCTCCTTCTCTTCATATGGCTTCTGCAGGCAATCAAGGTTAGGTTTGGAATCTCTGTAAACTAGGAGATTCTTGAGTTTTTGTTCCAACATTCTCACAGTGTGTTGTAGTCCTGTAGAACACATAAGATTACATTACTTAAGGGAGTGCAGCATTGAAATTGCCCACAATCCCGTTGACTCGTAGGAAATTTTGACTTAAATGATTCATAAAAGGGTCCTCCTCACCAACAGGCTCCACCATGTCTGGATCTGGTTTGGCATCCAATAGCAATTCAAAGCCTCTGAATTTTCCTGGAATTGCATATGACTCATTTTTCTCCTCGATCTCTTTGACTTCTTCTGTCTCGTCAGATAGCAGATGGTATTCAGATTCATCATGTAAATCTGTCACCTGAGAATAACAAGTTAACTATTATACTCATGTCACCATACTGTACATTGGCATGTTCAACCAAAGCAAATAACTGTCCTCCTGAATATCATGAAAGAGACCATGCAAATCACCTGTGTCACAAAGAATGACTCTCCATGTTGGAAGGTATCATCTGATGATTCTATTGCATCCTCTATTGCCTCGACTCTATGAGCAGTTCCCATGGATTCCTGTTTATTTTCCTCATCCATTGCGTGTGAGGAGCAGCCAGACTTTTCTGTTGACTTTCTCTCTACTGAGAGAGGATTCGTACAGTGATCTTCAACATGCTTCTCCTCCAGAGAGCCAGGATCAAGTAAGGCAGGACTAGAAGGTTCTTCAAGGAGAATCAATAAAGGCACCTTTGTTACCTTTGGGATTTTGTTTTTTACCTGAAGAAAAAGATAAATATGAATGTTCCTCAATTAGTTTCAAAATCAAAAGTTAGTCTCTGTTAGACCCGAATGATGTAAAATGCATTGAGTTTGAAAAATATTGAACTGAAAAGTAAGACAGTGCAGTCAAAAATGTGCAGTTATATCTTACTTCCTAGTTAAATGAGTATGTGCTATGCCGAAATATGGATTAAGAATATTGCATTCAAACCTTTCGTTTTGAGTCAATACATAATATCAAAGGGGGCTTCACAACTTCTGATGTCTTTTTGCGCCTAATTCTAATACCCAACCTTTCCTGGAGAAAGTATGTCAGAAGTGGTGGGTCACCTGGATGGAAATACAAGAAATTACAAGAAAAAAAAGTTAAAGGCCCAGTGCAATCAAACACTTTATTTCCTGTGTTTTATATATATTTCCACTCTATGAGTTAGGAACAATACTGTGAAATTATGAAAATTCTGATAAATGCCGTTTTAGTGTAACAGCTATTTGAAAAGACCGCCTGAAATTGCAGCCTGTTTTGGTGGGATGGAGTATTGGCTTTCCTGGTGACATCACCAGGCGGTGAGAAAGAGAGTTCCAAATAAGAGAGTTCCAAACCTCTCTGCCAACAGCTAGTTTTCATTTTCCCCCAACCCACTCAGACCACTCCCAGACAGTCCTAGCAAAAATGTTGCTTGAGAAATTGCTCTTTGCTAAGAAGCTATTTTTGGTTATTTTTTTTACCATATTAAATTATTTGATATTGAGATTCAAATGGCTGCATTGGGACTTTAATAAAATGTCTGTGTTCATACTTAAATAGATTATATAACAAAAGCTCAAATTCATATCTAATAAAGGCTTCAAATAGATATAGAGAGTCAACATACCACTTCTCTGTGTGGTCAGTGGGTTGGAGTGAATAACAATCTCACTGAGCATAGGAAACAGGGCCACAGACAACAGTGCTTCTTCCTCAACAATCTGTAGGCAATAATGAGACACAAGTGACTCCACTTACTCACAGTATAGTCTTCCCAAATATATTCAGACAATATACAGACCTTGTTGTCAGCCAGATTGAGGAAACAAAGCTCTGGTAGTGGCAAACCGTATGCTCCAGAAAATTCCTCAGTGTCAAGGGATATGCGAATGGGGGAATCGTTTTTGGATTGACCACACTCATCCTATCATAGAAAGAACATGCAGAAAAAAGAGCAATAAGTTGCAAGTGTTAGTGTTATAGAGTATGAAGAAGTAATAAAAGCACAAAGAAGTGATACAAATCACCATAACAACTTTGTACCTCTGAACTGTTCTTGACATGTTCATGCTGGTGTTCCGGAACACTGGAGACGGCTAGATTTAAGAAATAGTAAACACATGAATATTGTCCAAAGAAGTGTACAAGCCAGCTACGTTATTTAAAAAATATAGCGTACCAACCATTCATGTATTCTGTCTCTAACCCCTCAAAGACACGGTGATTCCTGAGGTCCTGTAGGTCACAATTTTGTTTGTGAAACACCTGCTGGTGTTGCAGATATCCCTTCTGTTGCAGGTTCCTCGGCAACACCTCTGGTACCTCTGAGATACGATTCCCTTGCAGGTTTAAATGCTGTAGCCTAAAATGGACATGCCATATTGCTATGGAAGTTTACAGATATATACAGTAGGTATACAGGTAGGTGTGTATTATGCACTGTAATGTATTGGAGTATTTTCTTAATTTACCATACTGTGGACAGTAAAAATACTAACTTTATAAACAATGACTGACCTTTTCAGGTTGGCAAGGCTGCTGAAGACACCAGAGGACAGCTTATTGTCATCTAGCATCAGCACTTCAAGAGTTTGAAATCGCATGCCATTATCCTTTGCGCTATTCAGTAGGAGTAAATATTAGCTTATTATTCCACATACTTGTAGTTTTCATAAAATTACTTTAAGTGTGTATTGTCCATCACTGTTTGCAGGTATTCAGTGCAAACTTGTATAACGAGACAGAATGTAAATCTCTCTTCTTTGTAATTCTATACTGCCACCTAATGGAATGTAGGGTACTACACCATAAACTTTAAGCAGATAACAATTAACAAGAGCCACGTTTCTGAACACTTGCACACCAGGAAGCCACTCATTTCATTCCTGTCGTTAAACCCTGTTGAGTAGGAATATTTCATCAATGACTGGGTGAACTAAACCAGAAAACTGCACCTACCTACAGTAAAAAGTTGACTATTTACAATAAAAACAATTTGATTCCAGTAACATAAACTTACCGTTGTGAGGGGCCATGGGGAGGGGCTGCCAGGTTGGGAGGAAGAAACTGAAGTTGATTCCCGGTGAGATGAAGGACTTTCAGACAGGGAAGTAGACCAATGGACATGATGTCATCACCAGACAGATTGTTGTAAGACAAATCCAACACCTGTGCCACATGAAATACAGTTAAAGATAATTTAGTTGGGAGAGATTAAGGTAATTCCTTCTCAATCCAAGTCAGTGTAGTGATTCAATTAAAACATCTAAAAACATCTGGCTTAAACAATGAATGTATCTGCCTTTCCAATATAGCTTTGCCAACATGTTAATTATGAGAGTACAGGGTATTGTAGAACCATAGAGTCATTTTACCTCCAGGTGAGGAAAATCTTCCACATTGAGTGTCACATTGCAGAGGCCATTCAAGGATAGCTCAAGTTCCCTCAGAGAGGGGAATTTACCAAAAGGCTCTGAAACAGAAAATCATTTTTGTTGTTGTTACTTTTCTAATCTGTTTAAATGAACATGTATGTATAAGATGTTAAATAATGAAGAAAAAACACATATTTACATGATATACCTATGGTAAGACTGTTGTCAGATGCGTTGACATAAGCAACATTCTCAAAATCCAGGAAATCTTCTGTATTGATCTGTTGAAGAAAGAAAAAAACGTCAAACATTACTTACTGAACTTTATGAAGCTATGTGTCTACCTATAAACTATCTCCATTGGAATTAAGACTGTTTGAATTCATCCAACACTAAATTAAATGAATCGCTCAAAGAGCAAATCTTACCAAATTCAATCTCTGCTCACTGATGTCAACAGAGCACAGGTCAGATGGCTTGTCCACACAATGCAATGACAACTACAAGGCAATATAAAACAATCTCAAAATAGTTATTTTTATTAACTAATGAGATTAAATATATTATTTCATAGATACATTGTTCATTGTTTACTGCATGGGTTTGCGATTTTCTGAAAAAGTTGTAAAACAAATGTGTTCTTTGCTTACCAGGAAAGGAGCATCCAATGTATAGCCAGGCATATCTGATGTCGCATACTCTTCAACCCGTGTGCACTCAGACACAATTGAGTTTGAGGCAAAACTGTTTCCCTCTGATTTCTTAGTTCGTGTATTTTTGTATTTATGTTCCACTGCATTTCTGTGAGCAACCAGCCAGTGACCAGCCCCTAACGAATCAACAGAAAACAAGCACCATGCTGAATTATTTTCTTCCAGACAGTCTTGGATATATTAATCAAATGCCATTCGATAGGCCTATCAGTGAAGTGATAAGACTACAGTGAACAGTGAATACTATTGCTGTTAGAGAGTGGTGAATTCATACCGTTTTTTCGTTGATGAAACAATGGTCGGATGGGAAAACAATTGGCGGGGTAACTGTCTCCCACATCTAATTTGTAGAGTCCGGCTGCAGCCATTAACGTCCACTGTTACATCTACAGCAAGTACCTTTTTGTTGAGAGCTATCCAGATTATTTACACAATTTACAGCCCAAATTGATCTATTTTACCATAACTGTTAATTTACCAGCCAGACATGAAAAAAAACAATTTTCATGATGTGTGTACGTGGATAAACATCCAATCAGTCAAGACTCCGGTATCCTAGCAACACGTCAACAAGTCGGGACTACATTCCCTCCAGCTGTTGGCAGTATAGAATGTTTTGGTCTCTTTTGCCGCCACTGACTTTCACACAACATGGGTGTATTCATTACAACAATTATGTTGCAAACGTTTAGCAACAGACACGTTTACTCCAAATGGAAATGTGCAAATTTGCAACAAAAACGAGTTTCAATTGGACAAATTCATGTTGGTAGCGGTGTTGTTCCATATGCTCTGTTTGCCCCCGTTTGGTTCTTCAACGGTAAACGGTTTCCGTTGCAGGACGTAATGAATACACCCCAGACGAGCTACGTACGCTGTTATTTCACGACACGCTTCCACATTTAATAGCGAAAGGAAAAATAATAATAATAAAGAGTTTTAGAGGTAGCTAACGCTATGCTCGTTTTAACTGGGTCTCACGACTCAACGGTGTGATTTGTAGGCTAAGAAGCCTGCTCCTGTAAGTATGTGTTCTGGCTTATAACGACGTCGACGTAGTAGACCATCTTTTTGCATGTAAAATAGCTTGATGATTTACTTGAATGTAAGCTAGCAGTCGTGCGAAGCGTTCATCCGATTCAACCTATACGCCTTTCTTTCATGTCAAGGGAATAAATATAGTGAATTTAGTGGCTCAGGTGATATGTCATGTGTGTTTGAAGTAATCCCTCTGTTAGCAGGAACCAGCCATTTCAGCCATGGGGAATATATCATCAAGGAGTTATTTACCAGGAATCGAAATGCAACCTGCAAAAACAACTCTGTTCAAACAGGAGCAAACTGGGACAAGATACAGAATTCCAGCTCTCATTTACCTAAAAGAGAGTCAGACATTCCTTGCCTTTGCAGAAAAGCGCTCTTCCCTCATTGACAGTGATGCTAAAAGTATTGTTATGAGGCGAGGAACTCAACAAAATGGATCCACTCAGGTAACTGTCCCCTCCAAATCTAAACACATCACAGTCATAATACACAGTTGAAGGTGTTCATCTTTAATTGAGTTGTTACATACAGCTTACAGTTTCTACTTGTTAATTTTTGTTTCAATTCTTTTCCATTGTTCCCCAGTGGTCAGAATCCCAGGAGCTGTTGTCAGCATGTTTACCAGACCACTGCACCATGAACCCCTGCCCGGTGTATGAGAAGAATACCAAGACTCTATTCCTGTTTTTCATCTGCATTTTAGGGAACACTTCAGAGCACCATCAGATCTGGACAGGCAAGAATAAGGCCCACCTGTGCTACATCACCAGTAATGATGAGGGCCAGAGCTGGAGCCCGACAAAGGACTTGACAGAGAGTGTGATTGGCAAAACGGTCAGAAGGTGGGCTACATTTGCTGTGGGACCAGGCCATGGCATTCAAATGGAGAGTGGAAGATTGATCATACCTACCTATGCCTATTATATCCACTTCAAATGCTTCTCCTTCCCCTTCCCCTTCACGGTACAGCCTCATGCTCTCTCAATATACAGTGACGACTTCGGTCAGACATGGCAAATGGGCAGGATGCTTCAAAGAAAGTCCTGCGAATGTGAGATGGCAGAGATCATAGACCACGAGGGCAGGAGTCACCTGTACTGCAACGCCCGCCATAGAGGACATAGAGTGGAGGCTCTGAGTGAGAGCAGTGGGGTTTACTATGACAAGCCTCGCTTGGCTCCGAGGTTAGTGGAGCCAGGCCATGGTGGTTGCCAAGGTAGTGTGATTGGCTTTCCTGCCCCTGAGCAAGGTGAAGAGGGTATGGGTGGTACCACATCACCACGGGCCTCAGACACGCAAACCTGGCTTCTCTTCACCCACCCGACCAATAAGAGGACGAGGAAAGACTTGGGAGTGTATTTGAACCGTTCCCCACTGCATACGTCAGGTTGGGACCGGCCCTGGATCGTCCACAGTGGACCCAGTGGTTACTCAGACCTGGCCTACAGTGAGGACACTGAGCACTTTGCTTGCCTGATGGAATGTGGGGAGAAGAGTGAGATTGAACAGATTGCTTTTGTGTCTTTTCCCCTCAGTGATGTCATGCAGACCATTGATGAGAAAGAAAAGACCTTCTAGGTTTTCGTTAGGGTTGTATTTCAGAAATACACTCTAACTCCAATCAGATTCAGTGGTCAGTAGATGCATTATCATCCCTATACTTTATTAGTATAGAAAAAGAAGCAATCTGAAAAGAATATGATCATTTATATCAAAGTCGTTTTGTGTAGAAAAGGCAACTTACACTAAAATATCATTGAAATGCAATCATAGTTAAATGTGATATAATCTGTAGATGTGATCATTTTATGAAGTCGGACTATGAACTGCAATGCATGCTGTCATGGGACGACAGTCTATTTAAACAGCATACGTTTGTTACTTAGTTCTGCAATGTAACTCCTTTCACCTCTACATTGATTCAAAGGATTCCGTTTCTCATGCTTGTCAAGCACACTGTGAAGAGAACAACCTGCTCAGCCACAACTCTGCTCCCTGTTGAATGAACAGACATCCCTCAATCATGAAGTTGTTTGTTATCTACTGTGACTCATCTGTTCAAACTGCATGGGCTTCCCAATGCCACACTATCCGACCCTGTCTTTATGCACATTGTATCCCTGTCTGGACAGTTCAAACATTCCCCATAGCATTATAAATGTTATGACTATGTAATTTGTGAATGTTATTGATGTAATTTATGCTGTTGTTCAGACCCTCTGTAATCATAGTGAGCCACTCTGAAAAGTGTCTGCTAAAGGACAGATCAGCTTCATTTGCTGAGAACTCCAATGTGCCAAATTAGATTATTTTTCCCTGTCTCTAAGTAATGCTACAATATTAGTCCTGTCTCAACTATCTGCACAATCCTGTCCCTGCCTGTATCCATGGCTATGCAGAAAACATTGTTAATCATTTCTGTGAATGGCATGCAGAACTATCTTTTGAAAATAAATGTAAAAAATCTGATAAACTATGTTTAGCTTTTTGATTTACAAAGTGTTCTGAGCAAACAATGTGGTGCAACGGCCTTCCACCTTTATCTCCAGGCCAGTGTGAACTTATTTAGCAGGTACATGAAGAAATCAGTTTACTTATTAACATGTTATTATCAATTATGTAACAAAAGTGAACAATCTTGCTTTCTTATAAAATATAGTGCATTCGGAAAGTATTCAGACCCTTTGACTTTTTCCACATTTTGTTACGTTACAACCTTATTCTAAAATTGATTAAATGACTTTTTTTCACATCATTAATATACACACAATACCCCATAATTACAAAGCAAAAAGAGGTTATAATTTTTTGCAAATTTATAAATAAATAAAAATACTTTACTATCATATTTACATAAGTATTCAGACCCTTTACTCAGTACTTTGTTGAAGTACCTTTGGCAGCGATTACAGCCTCAAGTCTTCTTGGGTATGACGCTTAGCTTAAGAAGCTTAGCACACCTGTATTTGGGGAATTTTCCCATTCCTCTCTGTAGATCCTCTTATGCGCTGTCAGCTTAGATGGGGAGCGTCGTTGCACAGCTATTTTCAGGTCTCCAGAGACGTTCGATTGGGTTCAAGTCCAGGCTCTGGCTGGGCCACTCAAGGACATTCAGAGACTTGTCCCGAAGCCACTCCTGCATTGTCTTGGCTGTGTGCTTAGGGTTGTTTCCTGTCGGAAGGTGAACCTTTGCCCCAGTCTGTCAGACATATGTGTATAGGTGGCAGGGAAGTCAGGCGCAGGAGAGTCAAACGGAGTGTAAAATGGAGTCTTTTAATAATGTCCAAGTAACATGCTCCAACACTAAATAGAAAAATGAATATAAATAAATATGGGTGCGAAGACCCGTCGCGCACCTATACAAAATAACTACACTGACGATAAACAATCTCTGACAAAGACATGAGGGGAAACAGTTGGTTAAATACACAACAGGTAATGAATGGGATTGAAAACAGGTGTGTGGGAAGACAAGACAAAACCAATGGAAAATGAAAAATGGATCAATGATGGCTAGAAGACCGGTGACGTCGAACACCGAGCACCACCCGAACAAGGAGAGGCAACGACTTCGGTAGAAGTCGTGACACGGTCTGAGGTCCTGTGCGCTCTGGAGCAGGATTTCAACAAGGATCTCTCTGTACTTTGCTCCGTTCATCTTTCCCTTGATTCTGACTAGTCTCCCAGACCCTGCCGCTGAAAAACATCACCACAGCATGATGCTGCCACCACCATGCTTCACTATACAAGGTTTCGTCCAAAAGAGTTCAATCTTGGTTTCATCAGACCAGATAATCTTGTTGAGAATCTCTGTTTCTCATGGTCTGAAAGTCTTTAGGTGCCTTTTGGCAAACTCCCAGCATGCTGTCATGTGCCTTTTACCGAGGAGTGGCTTCTGTCTGGCCACTCTACCATAAAGGCCTGATTGGTGGAGCGCTGCAGAGATGGTTGTCCTGGAAGGTTCTCCCATCTCCACAGAGGAACTCTGGTGCTCTGTCAGAGTGACCATCAGGTTCTTGGTCAAATCCCTGACCCAGGCCCTTCTCCCCCGATTGCTCAGTTTGGACCATCAGCCAGCTCTAGGAAGAGTCTTGGTGGTTCCAAACTTCTTTCATTTAAGAATGATGGAGGCAACTGTGTTCTTTGGGGCCTCCAAAGCTGCATAAATGTTTTGGTACCCTTCCCCAGATCTGTGCTTTGACACAATCCTGTCTGCGAGCTCTATGGACAATTCCTTTGACCTCATGGCTTGGTTTCTGCTCTGACATGCACTTTCAACTGTGGGACCTTATATAGACAGGTGTGTGCCTTTCCAAATCATGTCCAATCAATTGAATTTACCACAGGTGGACTCCAATCAAGTTGTAGAAACATCGCAAGGGTGATTAATGGAAACAGGATGCACCTGAGCTCAATTTTGAGTCTCATTGCAAATGGTCTGAATACTTATGTAAATAAGGTATTTCTGTTTTTATTTTTTATACATTTGCAAAAATGCATAAAAACCTGTTTTCGCTTTGTCATTACGGGATATTGTGTGTAGATTGATGAGGGGAAAAAATATTTAATACATTTTAGAATAAGGCTGTAAAGTAACAACATGTGTAAAAAGTCAAGGGGTCTGAATACTTTTCGAATGCATTGTATAATAATATAAACTCAGAATACCTCTTCCATTATGCAACGTTGTGTACAGTATAAGAATATCTACTCATAGTATGTAATAACTACTCATAGCATGGAATAACTACTCATAGCATGGAACAACTACTCATAGCATGGAATAACTACTCATAGCATGGAATAACTACTCATAGCATGGAACAACTACTCATAGCATGGAACAACAATTCATAGCATGGAACAACTACTCAGAGCATGGAATAACTACTCATAGCATTGAATAACTACTCATAGCATGGAATAACTACTCATAGCATTGAATAACTACTCATAGCATGGAATAACTACTCATAGCATGGAATAACTACTCATAGCATGGAATAACTACTCATAGCATGGAATAACTACTCATAGCATGGAATAACTACTCATAGCATTGAATAACTACTCATAGCATGGAATAACTACTCATAGCATGGAACAACTACTCATAGCATGGAATAACTACTCATAGCATGGAACAACTACTCATAGCATGGAATAACTACTCATAGCATGGAACAACTACTCATAGCATGGAATAACTACTCATAGTATGTAATAACTACTCATAGCATTGAATAACTACTCATAGCATTGAATAACTACTCATAGCATGGAACAACTACTCATAACAGTGTATTTTTACATAATCTTATCCCATCACAATAAATTGCGCTTTACAGAGGATGTTTTTTCCTTACATATTTACATAATGAAAAAAATATTTAGACTTCAGGCAAGGTCCAAAGCTGCGTAATGATTAACATTGAACTGTAAGTTTGTTTGAATGTCAACAGCTGGCAGTGGCTTTGTCGACCCAGTCCCATACATGCACAGACCCGTCTACAGCAGCAGAGAGGACAGTCTTAGGTCGACTTGGATGCCAAACATGAGTGGTGACCACAGCTGATGAAGTGTCAAACTGATCCTCAGACATCATGTGACCACGGTGGACAAAAATAGGCTGGAATTCCACCAACTCCGGTCTCCAAGAGGCAGTGTTGTAGATTTGCACCATTCCATCAAAACCTAGAAGAGGAGATAAATTAAATTGGTAATTGAGGAAAAGTTGCTTTATTATGACAGCCGTTCTAAAAAAGCAAGAACAGCTTTGGTCTGTCCATAAGACATTCATTAATGTCATTAATCCAACAAAAATGAAAGAGTGTCATGGTGCTTTCCTGAAACAGCAACAGGCAGTTGTCTAAAGCTGGCGCCCATGTCACCTTCAGGAAGTCATTATCGGTAGTTTTCCTCTGGACATCAAGCTGGGCTTTACTCACGGGGGGTCTTAGGTCCCTAAGATCAGACACAAACACTTGGCAGGAGGAGGAGAGCCGTGCTACACTACAGGAGGATGGGTCTGATGAGAACAGGTCTGTCTTAACACCCATACACCATTGGGCTCCCTCTCTCCCTCCAGCTGGGGTTTGCTGAAGAGCTGAAGGCTTCCGTGTGTCCCCCACATACAGGTCACCATTGCAGGCACAAGCGAGAAATACAGTGCCACTCACAAACTGCAGGGAGCTCAGTGCATCTGGACTGTCTGTTTCTGTGATAGAAGGAAACAAAATAACTGTTATAGATGTGTTTCTACACCCAATATCATATTGTAAAGGAAATTATAAATCGACACAGTTCAAAAAGGCTACAGTGTATATAAAACAGGTCATTATCTACAGAGTAAAGTGGTTTCCCTGACATCAGCTCAGTCAGTTGAATACCGCTGATCTGAAAGCCATGGAGAATGCTGGGGTTTCCAGTTCATCCGGAGGCTGCCTTGACACCTTTATCTGACGATGCACTCTTTAGTTGTATGTCTCCAGTACTCTTTATGACATCTATCATTTGAAGACAATTCACGCAACATAAATGTGTTTTCAATGTGGGCAAGACCAATGTATACTCTGACCTAATCAGGTTGTAAATCATCCATGCCTCGTGGATGTAGCTACAGTATAAAGTGGAGAGTTGATTACACTGTAATACACTGAAAATATGACGAGGAGACAGTAGGTTTACTCACCACAATCACCTCCTCCTAAGTCCCACACCAGGAGCTTGGAGCTGAAGCCATCATTGGTAATGACACAAGAAACAAGAGTTTGAAAGTAGCCATTTACAGTTTTTTCAAATGCGTACAAGCATTTTTTGGAACAATGTTGTCGATTTTAAAAACAGAGTCCACAAGACACAGAACTCTGTTGCAAAACAGTAAATGTGTTTTCAAAATGTAGTTGCCTTCCTAAAATATAAATAGTCATCAAAACTGTATTATACTGTCATAATAGCAAATACATACATTTAAAAAAATGACTGCCTGCAAAAAGACTAATGCAACCATACTTATCTCTTGGGTCCATGCAGACAAAACAAAAAGTGAATCTGTCTTTTAAAAATACCAGTACATTTTTTGCAGTCACTAAATCATGATGATCAAAATTGGAAGTACAACTATCCAAAGGTGCAGAATTATGGGTAACTACTGTCCTTTCATGCATATTTCAGGAAACAATTCCATACACATCAAATAAAATATTAATCCTGATTAAAAAAAGAAAAGAAAATAAGCACATTGTGTGCAGGACTTATTCATCACATACCAATTCCATGTATTCAATACATACAGTGCATTCGAAACCCCCTCCCTTTATCCGCATTTTGTTACATTACAGCCTTATTCTAAAATTGATGAATTAAAAAAAATACTTATCAATCTATACACAATACACCATAATGACAAAGCAAAAGCAGGTTTAGAAATGTTTGCATATTTATAAAAACAAAAACAAAATATCTTATTTACATAAATATTCAGACCCTTTGCTGAGACTCGGGTGCATCCTTTTTTCCATTGATCATCATTCTACAACTTGGAGTCCACCTGTGGTAAATTCAATTGATTGGACATGATTTGGAAAGGCACACACATGTCTATATAAGGTCCCACAGTTGACAGTAAATGTCAGAGCAAAAACCAAGCCATGAGGTCGAAGGAATTGTCCGTAGAGCTCCAAGACAGGATTGTGTCATGGCACAGACCTGGGGAAAGGTACCAAAAAATCTCTGCAGTATTGAAGGTCCCCAAGAACACAGTGGCCTCCATCATTCTTAAGTGGAAGAAATTTGGAACCACCAAGACTCTTCCTAGAAGAGAGTTCCTATTGCCTAGGTCTTTCCCTATATTGTACATGGTATGAACCTGATGGGATGATTAGAAATGTAGTGCAGCAGTATTTACTGATTGCTGTAAACAGTGAACACAATTGCAGACATTTCTCATCTGATTAAAACAATGTGTTAATATTATGTAAACAAAACACTTAAGTGTGTTTTGTATTTACTAATGACATCTTGTATTTAAAGTTTTGCAAAAAGTGGTTTAAGATATGCAAGTGAGGTACAAAAAAAAGAAAATGAACAGAAGTTGTGTATATTTGAGCATTTGGCCATTGCTGTTCTGCTATAGATGCGTTTCAACACATATCCCAAAATGACTTGTACGCGATTGAGAAAAACTGTAAGAAGATGAATATTAATGATAGCAAAAGGAAGTTACATAAGCAATGGCTACTATGATCCATCTACCTTGTTCCTGGAATGTGTTTAAGGCAATGAACGGCGCCACCTGAGAAACATCCATGGACCACTTGGAAATCTCGCTCTGCACAAAGACCCTGCACACATTGAATAGACAGACACCTTGGCAGTCACTGACATTCCATCACTGATAACGTGAAGCATTTATCATTTCAATCCATTACCTGATTGTCATCAGCAAAGAGCTTCAGAGGCAAAAGAAGCTCTAAAATGTCACTTTTAGATCAACTGTAACCTGCGACACAGATAGCTGTGAGGTAAAGACTAAAGGGCAATGAAACACAATCAATGTTGTTGGTTATAATCCAAATGTACTGCCTTATAACATGGGCCAGTTATGAATAGGCCTACCTTTTTCTGCGGTCCATTCAATTACTTTTGTAGGATGTTCAAGTTGATACTCATGAATATTATTGTATCTGAAAGGAAGGTGTAGGGGCTACTTTGATCTATAACCTAGTCCTATCTGCAACGCCCTAAAACGTTACGCCTGTGAATGTACCCCTGTTGTTTTCCTACAGAGACGTGTGATGTGAAGCATGATTTATGCAACTAAAAGACATCATGGAAGTCTCAACTCACTTTCACAAAATAACTCGTACTTACATTTTCAAAGACTCGATAAATCAGTCATCAAATTCCTTCTCATCCAAGCATGTTTCACCCATCTCGTCCAGACCTCATCCACCGCCGAACAACTTCTGTAGTGCACTGCCGGTATTTGGTTAATAGTAGATAAGCAGCCGTGTTGCCACCTCCCGGATTGGAGTGTTGGCCACAGTCTAGCAGAGTCAGAGCCACACTCCATAATGTGCATACAATCCCAGAGTGGGCCAGGGCCACCAACCAAAACAGACAATGAAGCAACTACATCCCATGAGATTTTCACAATGGAAATAGCACTTGATTTCTATAATATACCTGTAGTGTTCAAGAAATTACATTTTAAGAGAGAATAATTACTTTAAAAATATATATATACATCATACATTATTTGTCTTTCATATGACAACCTAAACATAAACAATGGTGTAATAGATAGAATTTTTCCTTAGTTTAAATTAATGGAAATATTACAGACTGTCACTGCAAATCATGGTCAACCCCTGACCCCTACTTTACCTTCATCTTGATGCTTAGCCTACCATTGATGACAAGCCAGGAAGTTGATTGTAGTTTCTTATGTGTAATGGTTAAATGTTACACTTGGCTTAGAGCAGAAACGTACAGACGAGCTATCTGTCAAGATAAGGTCATGTAATGGAGGTAGGTTTGTTCTGCCAACGTGATCACAACATTAAATGAATACGGTATGTCTTTTTGACTCCCTTTCAAAGAAAAAGCATGCATTTAATTGGCCACCCATAACTTAATCTTAATCTTAATTATGTTTTACACACAAACAGAACTGTACTAAAGGTGATCAAATACAGGGAGAAAACTATCTGAAGATACACCATCCTGTTCCAGAAAATAAAATGTATGATTCTGTTTAACAACATTCAACTCTGCACAACTAAGCTAAATTTCAAATAGTTGACTACATGTTAACATCTATTTTTCAAAATAAAATGTTTTATTTTATCAAAATAAAGTACTAGTAAATAACATCAGAAACCCACCCCTAAATTGCTGGGATAAACCAGCTGGTGTGACGCCTGTGTGGTTTGCCGTGATATAATTGTGAAGATAGAGAGCCTCATGTAAACAGATCTGTGGGGGTTTACTCCATTGTGGTAGTGTCACACTGTGCTGACTGAATAGCAGAGATACAAAGATAGAATGATGGACGAAGAACCCAAAGCAGTGTACAATGCAGTGGCACATTTGTACAGATAACATCCATGCCTTTAACCTCTACTGCTTCAGGCCAGTCACAAGCCAAAGCTTCAGACAATGACTGAGACCTTTTTCTTACATTTTTTTCAAACCTAATTTGAGCAGATAAATTGATTGAGAACACATTCTCATTTACAGCAACAACCTGGGGAATAGTTACAGGGGAGAGGAGGGGGAATGAATAAGCCAATTGGAAGCTGGAGATGATTAGGTGGCCATGATGGTATGAGGGCCAGATTGGGAATGTAGCCAGGACACCGGGGTTAACACTCCTACTGGTCTATAACAGGTTGTTACTAGTTAAACCACTGAGTAGGCCATGCATTTTAGGAGGTTTGTTTGGTTTTTTGTTTTCTCTTTTGGTATGCATAAATTTGGATTTCAAGGGAAGATTGGTATGATTTGGGGATATTGTTGCTATTTGTGGATTGGTCTCAATATACATGCACTATGGCGAAAGGTAACCTGGTCCAAGATAGCAGCAGGCAAACAAGACTAGCGGCTACTTGACATCTCAGGTGTCTACCATATTAGTCATCCCACTAAAATGGCAATGCTTTGGCGTTGTAACATAGTAAAATGGCCTAGGACAGAATTGTGCCATGGAAATGCCAAACAAACATATCCATACATGGTGAGATGACATAAACATGAGCACCAACTTCATTCACAAAAGCACCATTCCACCAAAGCTATTTGGGTCAGTCACCTGACTGTCATTGTCCCCCCATTAGCAGCTTTGTATGCTGTTATTTGTAGAAAGTAAATAAAAAATAAAGCACTCTTCTTTTTTTCTTTTTTACATTGATTCAACCACTGTTCAGAGTGCATGCATCAATCAATACCTTATAGTCATATTTTTCTCTCCTTCCAAAGCAACATGACAATATTATTGACTAACAGCATTACATCAGACAAAGGATGTACAATGGAGTACCTGAAACCCTCATTTTAATAATCAAAGTCTGGTCGACAGAGTGGAATTCATCATCTAACATGATATAATTAGAGGACCTGATATTTTGAATAAAAAACCAAACAACAAAGAAAGTATTGATACACATGTATTGTCAACCACTCATTTCCAAAGCACATATCAACTGTTTGAAAATGCATTGATAATAGTTATGGAAAATATTTCACTGTGATTGATACTACAGTATTTTACAGATTATTTTAATCCTATGAGTATTGCGTTTCAAATTAACTCTGTTTTAGTTGCATTACCATGTATTATGTCAAATGTACTGAAAATCAAAGCAGTCACTTCAAGCAGTCACATCAAGTCAACTACATACTTCAGATTCCATAGCAAGATATTGTACATTGATCTCGACATCAGCTAAAAACTCCCCCAAAACATTGTCATTGTCGTTTACCATGAGGCTTGCAATTTGATCACAGTAGGCTTTGTCCAAAAGAATCCATGTCAAAGAAGCAGACCAATCATCAGCCTGTGATGTCCTGTTACAGGTATCATTAGACTGTCAGTCACTGCTAAAACCGCACAACACAGCACCTGCGAATGATGAACAAAGGCACAGTGAGGGCTTGTGCAAAAAGGTATCTTGGACAGTTCTTAACTCGAGAAAAAACAAGTGTAACATCATAACAGCAACTCTTATTGTGTATGTCTAACAAAGCTGATCTGTCTCCATCAGGGTCTCTCTGACAATATACATGATATACAATCTCACCATGGTTACATGTGTACTGTACATTTCAATAGATCATTCATGTACCTGTATCTGCGAGGACAACCGAAGTGTCCAACAATATATTCTTGGGCCTAACAGAACCGTCTGCAGAGTCCTCTATAACCACACGTCCAATATTACATCCCATCAGCTGTTAGAACAACAGTAAAACAATCATGGAACAATAAGTAGAAGAACATTTCAACTACACTATTTTTGTAATTTGTTAATGACTAGAATACTTATGAGCTGTTATTATATTACCTTTAATGATGACCAATCAATGTTAACAGTATAACCAATGTCAAGCTAAAACATTACCATTGAAGATCTTACATTTACCGTATGATCTGTATAATCAGAAATGTTTCTTTTACATTTATTTAACCAGGTAGGCTAGTTGAGAACAAGTTCAATGTCTTTAGAGCAATGTCTTTAATGGTAAAATAAGAACTAACGATCCAAAACATTTCTCCCAAATACACATCAGCAAGTACACTAATGAAATCCCATTCTACAGGCATGGTGCAGACCTGTGGCATTTACATGACAAAGCCAAGGTACTGTATCCACTGCTTACCCTCAACAGCCAAAAGCATCAGGAGAAGTACAAGGACAACCAAGCCCAATCGCTTCATGTTTTGTCAACACTAAGTTCTCAGGCAAATGCAGTTCTCAGGGCTGATGCTGCATTTATACAGTATTTCACCCCCAGTGGGAGGCGACAATGGGTTCTGTCCAAATCACAATTGCAGAGTATTATTGAAAGATAGGTGTTTTTTTGGGGTAGAAATGGGTACTATATCCTCCTTACAGAACACCTCAGGTGCAGGTTCTTGAAAAGGAGGAAATATATATTAATATATATTAATTGAAAATAAGTTTTTTTTTTTTTATAATGTTTTCACAAAAGTTATGCACTGGGCCTTTACTAGTATTAGACATCTGTAGCGCAGGCAACAACGAAAAATATTCAACTTCTCTGCATTTGGCAAAAAAGGTAGTTGTATAATTAACAACAGTATCTTGCAGGATTCAATAGTTGGAATTGTAAGAGTTGTTGCCCTGTTCCTTTCTCTGCAATTGTCTTCTAATGGAATCCAGAAAGAACAAAAACCTGTCCTCAAACATTTACATTAAAAAGTACAAAGTTACAGGCAAAAACACAAAACATCCATTAAATGTTTTTCTTGATCAAAAAACATGGAAAACAACCACTTTGTCTGAAGTATTCATTTACCATCCACTTAATGTAAATGTACATTACTGTATTGTACACAGGCTGGTCATCTAGGTTTGTACCTGTTGACCTTCCATCACCATGAAGAAAAACGATGTGCAGTACATTGAGACATCAAGTGGTTCAGTTGGTAGAGCATGGCACTTCTAATTGTTGAATTTTTTTAACCTTTATTTAACTAGGCAAGTAAGTTAAGAACAAATTCTTATTTTCAATTACGGCCAAGGAACAGTGGGTTAACTGCCTGTTCAGGGGCAAAACGACAGATTTGTACCTCGTCAGCTGAGTGATTTGAACTTGAAACTTTCCATTTACTAGTCCAATGCTCTAACCACTAGGCTACCCTGCCGCCCCTATGCTTGGGTTGTGGGTTTGATTCCCACTCATTTCTGTAAATTGCTCTGGATAAGATTGCCTATGGAAAATAGACCATTTCAGTTTTCATAATATGTTGCATTTGCAAAGTATTTCAAGAAACTGGAAAAAATACACCAAGCAAGTATTTTTATATTCCGCACGTATTATCAGATTAACTCAAGTTGCAAATGCTGGTAAACACTCAAATATATTTAGTTACATTTTATTTCCACAAAAGTAGTGCACTGGGCCTTTACTAGTCCTGTATTAGAGGACCAATATTGACTCTTCAGCGCGGGCCAAAAACTCACAGCACCCCACCCACAAACTACTTCCTGCGGCTATGGTGAATTTTCTCAATAACTATTTGATTAAGATACAAACAACTCATCCAGCTGTGTCTTTTCCACAGTGTTTAATACTGGTCTTTCAGTACACCGCTCGGCCCAGATCTAAATATGGCTGTCGTTTTTATGATACTGCCGATGCTGTCAAACTGCAATGAAACACACCACTCTGATGACGCAAGAGCTATTGTTAACTGCACAACAACCGCGTCGACTCACTGTCATATTGGAATGGTATACTACGACCTCTAGTGTTGCGGGATCAGACAGACTACTGGCCCTCCAGTGAGAGACAAATACCGTACACTATTCAGTGTGTGGTCTAAGCATACCAATTTGTAGTCGTATAATGACATCGGTTTAGGTCCTCAACTAGCCTACTTCTTTCCATATCTTTATTTGATCTAAATGGCAGTGATTTGTCTTCTGTTTGATAGTCACTAGCCCTGAGAGGAACTCAGAGCTGTTGGTCATGCAAACCAAACATTTTATGGGATTCAAAATGAACAAATATTACAGGATACAAAACTATGACCAGGAAAGGGTAGTCTAAACTGAAGACATCAGGATTGTAATAGTAACCTATGGGTGAGCAGAATATGTGCCACATGTTTTATTTCCTCGTTCATCTCTATTCAGTCAGTCGCCTTCTCCCCCACTGTTCAGTGTATCACCTGTACACAGGAAGTCGAATGGATAGGCGGCTTGGTTTCTGTCTACAATAGGCCTAATATCGACATTTTTTTAGTTACGCTAAATAAACACAAATTAGTGTCGGAATTAATGAACTTTTCGGTTGTTCTGATATCCTTCAGAATACTTTCTATAAGGGAAAAATGACAACCTATTCGTAATGACTGGTGTGGATTTACCTGCGAGACACCTGTCGCTCTTGCCATCCTATTGAAGACAATGGACCGAGGCTGTCGATAATCATTCTCAAGGCTTGTAGAATTTGACCGAAACTAGACAAATAATTAAACATTTCAAGCACAGTGAAATCAAATTTGGATCAATTTCCAAACGTGACGTTCTTCTGTCATGGATTTGTTGGATTCTGGAACGAAGTTTACCCCGAAAACGCAGGTATTGTAATGCTACTAATACAGTTGTTATAACGCTATCGATAATCTATTTTGTCTAATCTAAGCAAATCTTTATAGCAAGTTTCATCAAATGTAGGCTATGTGTAATTGTAATATAATTGTGTGAATACACCCCTGATTTCCACTCTAGAAATACACTGACTGTACAAAACATTCCTACATACATACATACACTCTACAAATACACTGAGTGTACAAAACATTCCCACATACATACGCTCAGTGTATTTCTAGAGTGGAAACCAGGGGTTGATTCATTGCACCGATTCTGTTAAAAAAAATAAACAGAAAATCAACAAAACCATTTTACTCCAAACGCTGTTGAGTTCTGTTTTGTTCTTAGACAGTTGTAGTTCAAACGTATCTCTTAAAAAAAACAGGAGAATGGGATAATTTGGTGGAACCCCGTGGACTTCACTCCAGTCTTCGTGGGGCATGCTCTACAAGGTGTCGAAAGCTTCCACAGGGATACTGGCCCATGTTGACTCCAATGCTTCCCACAGTTGTGTAAAGTTGTCTGGATGTCCTTTGGGTGGTGGACCATTCTTGATACACACGGGAAACTGTTGAGCATGAAAAACCTAGCAGCGTTGCACTTCTTGACACACTCAAACTGGTGCGCCTGGCATTTACTACCAAAACCTGTTCAAAGCCACTTAAATCTTTTGTCTTGCCCATTCACCCTCTAAATGGCACACATACACAATCCATGTCTCAATTGTCTCAAGGCTTAAAAATATTTTAACCTGTCTCCTCCCGTTCATCAACACTGATTGAAGTGGATTTAACAAGTGACATCAATAAGGGATCATAACTTTCACCTGGATTCATCTGGTCAGACTGTGTCACGGAAAGAGCAGGTGTTCTTAATGTTTTGTATGCAAGGTGTATTATGTAAGCAGCATTCCTCTCAGTGCTGCTCCCTTTGAATCGGAATGCCTGGTAGATCATATGGCCTAGGCTGCATGTGAGTCAATTTGTCAAAAAGGGTATGGCTCTTTAGACACTAAAGAGTAGTCTATAACTGATACGTTCAAGTAGGGTGTGGTTGTTGGAAAATGTAGTAACTGTTGAATCTGACAGGACTTGACTTGCACTGGTTAGTTCAATTGCAGTAACAATTAATATAACTGTATTATGCAGGCACCATAAGTAGTATAACACCCAAGGACAGATCATTTGACAAGTTAGTATATTCATGTTGTCATGGATTGATTGAATGTGCTGTCGATATAAACCCAATTACTATCTAGGGAGAGATTTCTCTTTTGCTGCCATTGACATGAGCACTGAAATGTTTATGTTGAAATGAAATGCAAGTAAAATAACATTATTTTCTCACTTGTAGGATGATGACTGGGAAAATTCTGTCACATTCTTGCCAGCACCAGACAACAAGGAGATGGAGAAAAATAGAGGGAGTAAAACACTTTTTGTTGGGATTGGCCTCGTGGGGTTGGCAGCAGTCATTGCGCTGACGACAGGCCTGCTGGTTTGGCATTTTCACTGTGAGTATATTGTCCACCTTGACTGAATCCCTATAGAGCCATTACCCATTATTATATTTATTCTGGTCCCATTAGTATACTTATTCTGGTCCCAATAGTATACTTATTCTGGCCCCATTAGTATACTTATTCTGGCCTCATTAGTATACTTATTCTGGTCCCAGTAGTATACTTATTCTGGCCTCATTAGTGTACTTATTCTGGCCTCATTAGTATACTTATTCTGGTCCCAGTAGTATACTTATTCTGGCCCCATTAGTATACTTATTCTGGCCTCATTAGTATACTTATTCTGGTCCCAGTAGTATACTTATTCTGGCCTCATTAGTATACTTATTCTGGTCCCAGTAGTATACTTATTCTGGTCCCAGTAGTATACTTATTCTGGTCCCAGTAGTATACTTATTCTGGTCCCAGTAGTATACTTATTTTGGCCTCATTAGATACTTATTCTGGCCTCATTTGTATACTTATTCTGGTCCCATTAGTATACTTATTCTGGTCCCAATAGTATACTTATTCTGGCCCCATTAGTATACTTATTCTGGTTCCATTAGATACTTATTCTGGCCTCATTTGTATACTTATTCTGGTCCCATTTGTACACTTATTCTGGTCCCATTAGTATACTTATTCTGGCCCCATTAGTATACTTATTCTGGCCTCATTAGTATACTTATTCTGGTCCCAGTAGTATACGTATTCTGGCCTCATTAGTGTACTTATTCTGGCCTCATTAGTATACTTATTCTGGTCCCAGTAGTATACTTATTCTGGCCCCATTAGTATACTTATTCTGGCCTCATTAGTATACTTATTCTGGCCCCATTAGTATACTTATTCTGGCCTCATTAGTATACTTATTCTGGTCCCAGTAGTATACTTATTCTGGCCTCATTAGTATACTTATTCTGGTCCCAGTAGTATACTTATTCTGGCCTCATTAGTATACTTATTCTGGTTCCATTGGTATACTTATTCTGGTCCCAGTAGTATACTTATTCTGGTCCCAGTAGTATACTTATTCTGGTCCCAGTAGTATACTTATTCTGGCCTCATTAGTATACTTATTCTGGTTCCATTGGTATACTTATTCTGGTCCCAGTAGTATACTTATTCTGGCCTCATTAGTATACTTATTCTGGTCCCAGTAGTATACTTATTTTGGCCTCATTAGATACTTATTCTGGCCTCATTTGTATACTTATTCTGGTCCCAATAGTATACTTATTCTGGTCCCAGTAGTATACTTATTCTGGCCTCATTAGTATACTTATTCTGGTTCCATTGGTATACTTATTCTGGTCCCAGTAGTATACTTACTCTAGCCTCATTAGTATACTTATTTTGGTCCTATTAGTATACTTATTCTGGTCAAGTAGTATACTTATTCTGGTCCCAGTAGTATACTTATTCTGGCCTCATTAGTATACTTATTCTGGTTCCATTGGTATACTTATTCTGGTCCCAGTAGTATACTTACTCTAGCCTCATTAGTATACTTATTTTGGTCCTATTAGTATACTTATTCTGGTCAAGTAGTATACTTATTCTGGTCCCAGTAGTATACGTATTCTGGCCTCATTAGTGTACTTATTCTGGCCTCATTAGTATACTTATTCTGGTCCCAGTAGTATACTTATTCTGGCCCCATTAGTATACTTATTCTGGCCTCATTAGTATACTTATTCTGGCCCCATTAGTATACTTATTCTGGCCTCATTAGTATACTTATTCTGGTCCCAGTAGTATACTTATTCTGGCCTCATTAGTATACTTATTCTGGTCCCAGTAGTATACTTATTCTGGCCTCATTAGTATACTTATTCTGGTTCCATTGGTATACTTATTCTGGTCCCAGTAGTATACTTATTCTGGTCCCAGTAGTATACTTATTCTGGTCCCAGTAGTATACTTATTCTGGCCTCATTAGTATACTTATTCTGGTTCCATTGGTATACTTATTCTGGTCCCAGTAGTATACTTATTCTGGCCTCATTAGTATACTTATTCTGGTCCCAGTAGTATACTTATTTTGGCCTCATTAGATACTTATTCTGGCCTCATTTGTATACTTATTCTGGTCCCAATAGTATACTTATTCTGGTCCCAGTAGTATACTTATTCTGGCCTCATTAGTATACTTATTCTGGTTCCATTGGTATACTTATTCTGGTCCCAGTAGTATACTTACTCTAGCCTCATTAGTATACTTATTTTGGTCCTATTAGTATACTTATTCTGGTCAAGTAGTATACTTATTCTGGCCTCATTAGTATACTTATTCTGGTCCTATTAGTATACTTATTCTGGTCCCAGTAGTATACTTATTCTGGTCCCATTAGTATACTTATTCTGGTCCCAGTAGTATACTCATTCTGGTCCTATTAGTATACTTATTCTGGTCCCATTAGTATACTTATTCTGGTCCCAGTAGTATACTTATTCTGGTCCCATTAGTATACTTATTCTGGTCCTATTAGTATACTTATTCTGGTCCAGTAGTATACTTATTCTGGCCTCATGAGTATACTTATTCTGGTCCTATTAGTATACTTATTCTGGTCCCAGTAGTATACTTATTCTGGTCCCATTAGTATACTTATTCTGGTCCCAGTAGTATACTTATTCTGGTCCCAGTAGTATACTCATTCTGGTCCTATTAGTATACTTATTCTGGTCCTATTAGTATACTTATTCTGGTCCCAGTCGTATACTTATTCTGGCCTCATTAGTATACTTATTCTGGTCCTATTAGTATACTTATTCTGGTCCCAGTAGTATACTTATTCTGGTCCCAGTAGTATACTTATTCCGGCCTCATTAGTATACTTATTCTGGTCCCAGTAGTATACATATTCTGGTCCTCACTCCTGTCCCTCTCTTATTTTGCAGTGCGGAGAGGAGAGGTGCGATTGACAAAGATGTACATTGGCTCTATGAGTATCACCAACCAAAGATTTATAGATTCCTACGACAACCCCAACAGCAATGAGTTCAAACAACTGGCCATGCAGGTGTCACAGCAGGTAAGACAGGGTGATGATGACCTTCTCTATTATTTGTAGCAAGTCCTGGTAGCTACAATAACGCGTTTCATCTTGCTGCTTTTCAGCTGAAGGGGATCTACTCTAAATACAAAGATCTGGATAAATATTTAGTGGGATCCACAGTGCAAGCCTTCAGGTATGTGTTCCCCATTTAGCCACTCCCCTTAGGTCACTTTGAAATTCAGAGATAGTTATGGTTGCTTACTTGAAGATGATGACATTATAAAAACATTACAACAAAGGGTAGCAGACAGTACATTTGTTTCAATTCAACACACAATTGTTATGTTTTCTTGCTGCTTAACATATTCAAAATTACAATGCACTATGTCTTTCCACTGTAGTGAAGGCAACAGAGGGAGTGAGGACAATGTAGTGGCCTACTACCTGTCTGAGTTTGATGTACCGATCGGTCGGGGGTCTGCAGTGGATGAAGCTATTGGCACCATGGATCCGATGGAGGGAAGTCTGAAGGGGAGGATGGGGATGGGTCGCCGGCCAACCAGCTCCCTGCTCATCAACAATGTGATGTCTGGAGGTACAGTAAAGGGTGAACATCACTCTGCCTTTGGATGTGAAAAGTTACCTATACTCTTGTATGCATCCCTGTTTATTAAGGCCTATGTTAAAAGGAGCTTTTGTAGTCATTTCCTTCACATTCTCTATCCCTCAGTTAAAAGAAGAGCTGTTAAAGGTCAGAGCAGATGTTTTTATTTGCTCCATGCTAACGTCTCATATGTGCTTCCATTTCACAGCTCTGGATGCACGTATGACAAAGGCCTTATTGACTGGTGAGAAACAACATTCGCTGTTATGGTTTCAACTATTATCTTTCTGGATGTCACAGGCCGTCCTTGTACAGCTCACTGAGCTTGTCTACTGTATCTGTCTGTCCGTTTCCCAGCATCCCAAACCTATTCCTATCACATCAGTGAGAATCACACGGCCACATTACAGTCACCTGGCTTTCCTGATTCTCCATACCCTCCAAACACATATGTGTTGTGGAGACTACATGCTAACCGAGGCTACAGGATTAAACTGGAGTTTGACACCTTCAACTTGGAGGCTGACTGTCAGAACGACTTCATCAAGGTGTATGACTCCCTGGTGCCATTGGAGCAGCAGGTCATGGCAGAGTGAGTAGTGAGGAGTTGTACAGTACTTTTAGGATCAAGAGAAAGGAGACAAGAAACACAGTCAACATTTTCCCATTGATATTCCCTTCAGATTCTAGCCTCATGACTAATGAGTTCCATCCAAGTGCAACTGTCTGCCTCAGTTAAGTCATGTGTTGATCTCTGTCCAGGAAATGTGGGTATTACACTCGCAATGAGCCTCTGTCGTTCATTTCCTCTGGAAACGTCATGCTGCTGACGCTGGTAACCAACAAGGAGAAGAACTTCCCTGGCTTCAGAGCCACCTACTCTCAGGTTCCCCTCAATAGCCAAGGTGCAGATACTATTATGATGATCACGGGGTGTACCATGTTGTGTCCCTAATGGTCATGAGACTCATTATCTGTTACTCTTTCTGTGTAGATTGTGGTGGTCAATTATCAGGACTTAATGGCACCTTCACATCTCCAAACTTTCCCTCCCATTATCCACCTCTGACCAAGTGTGTCTGGGATATTGAGGTAAACAAATGTTCAGTTTGTGTTGTGGAGCCTGCTGCTGACCTTTTAGAGTGAGAATATGTTTATTTCTGAAGTTCCACCTACCATTCTATTCTCTTTCAGGTCCCAAAAGGGAAGTCTGTCAAGGTGCAGTTCAACAAGCTGTTGATGTCTGAGCCAGGACAGAACAATAATAATTGTCCAAAGGACTACGTAGAGATCAACAGTGAAAAGTGAGTCATGGAATCTTCTTGGTGTCAGTATATCCGTTAGGAATTTTGAAGAATTTACTATTAATATCAGCAATGACTCTGCAATGTCCCTAATTGATGAACATTGCTGATCTTTGCCTCTTTAACCTTTTGTGTTGCAGGCTATGTGGCGATAAGCCCTACAGCACTGTGGTCACCAGCACAGTCAACAAGATAGTCGTGATATTTAACTCTGACATGTCCTATGTGGATTCAGGTTTCACTGCTGAGTTTGAAGCCTTTGTGCCAACTACTCGTAAGCCAGAAACATTGTTATCAGTACACAGTTGTTTCTTAAACTAACATTTAGAGTGTATACTTTAAAACCTGTTATCAGTACAGATCTGCAGTGAGTACAGACCTATAACATGTCTATTCTTCTCAAGTGTTTCCATCTGAGTGTGTTTAACTTTTATAACGTCACCTTTGTAAACAGATGCTTGATTTGCCTCTACAAGAGAGACTAGGTTACCTCCAAATGATTATGATGTAATCTGAGTTGATGTCTTGTCTCTGTACAGAGTGTGAGCCAGATCAAATAAAATGTAGAAATGGTCTTTGTAAAGTCAAGTTCTGGCAGTGTGATGGAGTCAATGACTGTGGGGACAGCACAGACGAGGAAAACTGTGGTAAGTCAACAATATACATCAGTAGAGAGGTCACACAAGATTATATCATCATTGCTACCACTGTGTATTACTGTGTCCTCTCTGTAGGGAGTTGTAATTCAGGTGAGTTTACCTGTCGGAATGGAAGCTGTATCTCCAAGAGACTGAAATGTGATGGCCGTGCTGACTGTGCTGACGGCTCTGATGAATCAAATTGCGCAAAATGTACGTATCCAAAGATAAATAGCTGTAGTAGAATAAAACTGGCTACCATAAACATGACCTTTGACCTTTGTGTGACTGACTCCCCATCTCCTTGTATCCAGCTCGAGCCCTGCAATGCTCAGAGTATACTTACAAGTGTAAGAACAACATGTGCATCAGCAAGCTGAACCCAGAGTGCGATGAAGAAGAGGACTGTGATGATGGCTCAGACGAGGCAGACTGTCGTAAGTTTAGATTTCTCACACAGCTTCCTCTACATCATCAGACCAACTTTTACCACCATTACCCTGACTTCTGAATGTCATTTGGATTACATTTTATTTGACTATTTAAAACAACAGGCAAACAATACATGTACCAAAATCACAGAGGGTTATGTAGACAAAAAGTCTGACTTGTTTCCATTGTGGTCCTCCTTTATTTACTGATTGTTTTTTGTGTGTTTGTGTGTGCAGAGTGTGGTATACGGCCTTATAGACACTCCCGTATTGTGGGTGGGCAGGCCTCCATTGAGGGGGAGTGGCCCTGGCAGGTTAGCCTTCACATCCGAGGGTCTAGCCATGTGTGTGGAGCCTCAGTTATCAACGACCGCTGGCTCGTCACTGCTGCCCACTGTGTCCAGGATGACGTCAAAGTCAAGTACGTCAAAGTCACGTGCTCACCTTATTGTTCCTACTCTTTCTACGTTTAATTCACACCATTGTATGTTTCCCCAATTGATTAACTGCTCTAAGGACTGTTCCCTGTAACCTCTCCTGTTTACAAGTTCAGCTTTCAAAATCTTTGTGGTCTTGAGGATTGAGGACCGTGAACTAAGAGTATGTTTTCTAACAGATATTCTCAACCTCAACAATGGGAAGCATACCTTGGACTTCATGTTCAGAGTCAGACTAACAAGTGGACGCTGAAGAAGAACCTGAAACAGATCATCCAGCACCCTGGCTACCAAGCCCAGACTTATGACAATGACATAGCTCTTATGGAACTGGACAGTCCTGTCACACTCAACCAGAACATCTGGCCAATCTGTCTGCCCTCAGCCAGGCATTACTTCCCTGCTGGCAAGCCAGTGTGGATCACTGGCTGGGGGACCACCAGAGAGGGGGGTGAGTTGAATCCGGTGTATAGCTGCAGTAGTTTCCCCCACCTTGTTCTGTAGTAATACACTTGACATTTCCTCATGTTTTAACCTCTGACTACTGTTGATGCTGACTGAGTGTCATTCACTATCCCAGGTTTCGAGTCATCAATGTTGCAGAAGGCAGAGGTCCGTATCATCAATGCCACAGTATGTAACACCCTGATGGAAGGACAGACCACTTCCAACATGTTATGTGCTGGTGTACTGGACGGAGGAGTAGATGCCTGTCAGGTAACCCCGCCAGCAGCTAGATGATCTTTCTTGTTGCATATTTACTTTCCCCCTCTTTACGTCATCATCATCATCATCATCATCATGCTGTCTTTGCCCTGCTCTTTTTGTCAGGGAGACTCTGGAGGTCCGTTGTCCTCCATGGAGAACAGTGGACGTTTCTTCTTGGCTGGAGTGGTGAGCTGGGGGGACGGCTGTGCCCGCAGGAACAAGCCTGGCGTCTACACCCAAGTCACCAAATACAGGGACTGGATCAAGCAGAAGACCGGAGTGTAGCTGAGAAGACCAGGGTCTAGCTGAGTGGGAAACCTGGTTGTCAAGCCTGAGCAATAGTTAGCCCTCAGAAGATTGGTCTTTGTCCAAGTTCTTAAAATCCCCAGACCTTTGATTGGTATGCATTAAGGTTATTATAGTAAACTAATGCAGAAACTAAAACAAAAATTAATCTTGAAAAAATGATTAAGTAAACTGAAATAAAATAATAACAAACCTGTTTCAAAAAACTAAAACTATACTGAAATGATTATCTTTGACTCCAAAACTAACTAAAATAAAATAAAAACCATAATGAGTTATGTTCAGTTATAGTTTTTTTCTAAACTTCTGATTGGGTTGTCAATGGGGTTCAAAGGCGGATGAAGGCTGCAACTGATACCTGACAAATGTATGCACTCAATACCCTAAGTCGCTCTGGATAAGAGAATTTGCTAAATTACTCAAATGTAAAACAGTTGTGAAGCTTTAGGGGGGGTTTAAGCTACTGAATCTGGTGGGTAAATGCTTCCAGGAGATGGTGATGTTTCAAATAGGCCTAGTTTGTGCATCACTATCCCTAGTTTGTGCATCACTATCCCTAGTTTGTGCATCACTATCCCTAGTTTGTGCATCACTATCCCTACTTGATTCCACTTACATGTACTACTACGTTTTTAAAAAGCATTGGATTGGTGTAAATATGGGGTTTCCTCAACATTATTATTTTTCACCAGTCTTTGCTCTATTACCTTTAAATCCAAGTCACAATGAGATTGACTTTATAATATAAACCTATCCTATGAGCTGACCCATCAGCTTGTGTATAACTGCCCGTTGTCATGTAAAACTCTTATTGTGAACTGTTTCACACTGGGAATAGTTTTACATGACACTTTTCAGTGGTAAGAAGTGACATCCCAAAACAACACACATGCTATACAACCCAAATGGCTCAAAGCAATACTAAAACTGAAACTAAATAATATAAAAACTAAATATACACATTTTTAGCAAATCAAACTAAATAAAAAACGAGCAAATCAGGTCCGAAAACTAACTTAAAATAAACTGAATTTAAAATTTAAAAAACGAATAGAAATAAAAAAATAATTTAAAAACAAAACTATAATAACCTTGGTATGCACACTACAGTATGTGATTACTGGGACTCTACAAGACTCAACAAGGAGTTTTCATTATTTTACACTTATGTTGTAAATGGTGTTTGGTTCTATCCAAAAGTATTACTTTATACAGAATATACCATTCTTACATACTTATACATACACTTACTTAAAAATAGACTGGGCATTACATTAGCTGTGTTATTATCTTGCTTAAATAAATATTTAGTACGCATTGGTTGCAGGTTAAAGATCGATTTTTGCACCCAAGTGCATTAAATTGCCTGCTTTTGTGACCTTGTAGGCATTTTCCACCCTGGGTTTCTTTATTTAGAATTTGCTTTGTTCATGTGTTAGAATCCTTATCCTTACATTGCCTAGGCAATCGTTTGTTTTTCCAAAAGTGATATGTTATATGATGTTTTGTGGATTCTTAAAATCTCATGTCTTTTGTAGGTGTTTTCTTTTTAGAATATGTTTTCATTTCCTGTTTATATTTATTTTTTAATTAATCTTCAGACTGCTGTACCTCAGTAAACCCGACAGCTTTGTGTACCTGAATTTTTTTTTACTGTCTAATATGCTCTGAGATGTAGGGCCCTTTTTTGTCAAAACAGTTGACTGGGTTTCTGAGATACCATACGACTAGAAATGACTGTCCTGGGTACTTAGTTAATGGTTTGATTGAACAGGGAAATGGTAAAGGAAAATATGTCACATATTCAGAGAGCTATACTTTACACATTTTTAGATATGAATTAAGGCATTTTGTGATTTTATACTAAACTCAGTTCATTGATTTTTATATTTTCTTCCCGAGATATATTTAAAATTGTAAACAATATGTAAATGTCATAGAGCATAGAGAGCTTTTGGTGTGTAATATATTTCTGGTTTATATTATGTCAATATGGTTGGTTGCTTGGTCCTTGTCTAGGTTTATACATTAGTTGAAAGTACATCTCATTGCTCCTCGTACACATTTTAACAAGTGATGTTAACATTACTATGGTAGCGTTTACACAGGCAGCCCAATTCTGATCTTTTTTTCCAGTACTTGGTGTTTAGAAAAGATCTGATTGCTCAAAAAAGGAAACAAATATCAAAATGGCCTTTTTTTTAAGCAGCCTATATACTCTGTTCTATGTATCCATTCCATTCTGGTGCTTACAGTATATCATTAATTCGTTGTGGTATGTAAATTATATTATTTTTTCTTGTGTACAGTTTAGGACATTTTTATTGATCATTTTAAAACGCGTATGTTGTGTGAGTGTCAAGCTGGGCTTGTAATACACAAAGGCCCAGTAACAACACCAAAAAGACTTGTACTCGTGTATTTGCGGAATTTCAGGGTCCTGACAACCTGTGCTTTTACTTGAGTTTGTGATTATTGTAATGTACTTTACAGTAATTTCACCATTCTCTGAAAATGTTAGATTGTGGGAGTGCCAATGTGCCTTATTTCAGTGTAATTCTATGTAAAGCCTAGTTTCATATTAAATTACAATACCCTGTATGATTGGGGAAATGAGTCTGAAGTGAAATGTATTTTGTTGTGTATTATCTAAATAACTTTCGTGCATCGAATTCAACCAGAATCGAGGAAATTGGAAGTACTCACGGTAGACTTAGCGGACGGGACGGAAACCGTATTGGTACGTCGTTGTTATGATTCCCCTCTGAGTCTTTTATCCGATGTCCAGCGTGCTCTATTTTCTGGTAAACTAGGTAATTGTGTCTTTGTTAGCTAAACGAGTTATCTATTGGTTAATCTCACATTGCTAACTAGATAATCATATCCAAAGTGCGCAGAATACTTCATTGAATCGTATTTTTCCTGGTTTAGTTATCTTGCCTTGGGTAGCTGGCTAGCATAATTTAGCTAGTAGCTCACGTTGACGTGTTTTTGGTTTGTATTTCATCCTTGACATGATAATGTAATATATAGTTAGCCAGCCAACAAGATCGATAATGTTTTCTGTAGAAATGCAGACTAAATTGTTCTATTTTACGTTAGCTAGCTAGCTAACAAGGCCAATGGACTCGTGATTTTAGTTAGATAGCGAACGTTACTGTAGCTACCAATGCAAATCATTTTTTTTTCTTCAGATTGTGAAGGAAAATCAGAATGGATGCACTTGATCACATGCTGACCGACCCCCTAGACTCAGGGGAGGGCAGTGATGGGCGCATCACTGAAGAGTGCATGTTGGGAAACTGTCAAGTGAGTCTTCCAGAAGACCTGCTTGAGGATGTGAGTAGCTAATAATAGCATACTGCAGTGATTTCTGTGTTAACCTGATCATATGCTGTTTATCCATTGTGTACACTGCATAGACAGTATATATAAAGGTGTACTGTATGTCGATTTTTGCATTTACAGTTCTGTTTATATTTATTTTTTTGTTTTGGTTGGGAAAACAGCCTGAAATATTCTTCTCTGTGCTGAGTGAAAGCACCTGGTCTGAAGTACTGACAGATGACCAGAGGCAGCATCTCCGTCAACTGTTACCACACTTTCAAGAAGACAACACTTGTGAGCAGGACAGCACCATCAGCAAACTCTTCAACAAACAGAACTTCTGCTTCGGAAACCCCTTGCATCTTGCACAGAAATTGTTCCAAGGTAACATTCCGCCTCTCTCAAACGGCTTGATTTTGAGTGAGTTTTTGGACTGTTTATGGCATATCAGTGATATCATGTACCACTGTGCTCTCCCCAGATGGCCATTTCAATCCAGAAGTGGTTAAGTACAGACAACTGTGTGCCAAGTCCCAGAAAAAACGCCAGCTGAACTCGTTGCAGCAGTACTACCACAAACTCCTTAAACAGATCCTGGTCTCTAGAAAGGTATGTGGAACAGTATAGCTTCCGTCCCTCTCCTCGCCCCTACCTGGGCTTGAACCAGGGACCCTCTGCACACATCAACAACAGTCACCCACGAAGCATCGTTACCCATCAGGGAACAACTACTTCAAGGTCTCAGAGCGAGTGATGCACCACCGCTAACTAGCTAGCCATTTCACATCGGTTACATATGCATATATCTTCAAGCACAAGGTGAAAAGCCTTCCTCAGTATGTTCACGTATATCATTTCTTTGTGTTTAGGAACTGCTCGAGTTGGCTGTCCGCAGTGGCCCTGACATTGCGGTGAACAGAAAGTATCCCACCCAGACACATGGTGAGGTGCAGGAACAGAGGGTCAGAGGAAGAGTGTGCCGGATACTGAGGGAAGTTAAAACTGAGTGTGGAGACAGCAATGCCTCATCTGACGATGATGGTGAGTCTGCTTTCATCAGCCTAGAATGTTGAAATGTAATTGCATTTAGCAGCATTGAATAAGTGTCAGAGTTCCTCTTTCAATGTTTTCTCGATGTCACATACTTGCCCTTTGCGTTGTATTTGCAGATACAGCCTCTTGGCTGCCAACACCTCAATCTCCTTCCTCTCCAACACCCACAGTCTCTGTCAGGGTTTTGCCCAGTCTCTCCACCCAGGACATGAAGACCACTGGTCAGTTACAGTAGATCTATACAGTTACTGTATAATGATTGGGGGAAAACATTTATGGTTACATATCGCAATATTGTTTTGGACGATATTAAATGGATACTTTGACTTCCAAGTATCGATTTTGCTAGATAGCACTATCTTGCGCTAGTCAGCTAGCTGTAACTGCGCCAAAACTGTGGTATTTTTCGTCCTATAGCATTTTCTCCCATCTTTCTAAAATAGTGAGCCAACATGTTTTCAGCACTTCTATTTCCATGACTGATCAAAACTCTCTGCCTCGCTGCAGCAGACTATATAGTGAACAATATGTTTTGAACATCGAATCGCAATACATATCGTATCGGCACCTAAGTATCGTGATAATATAATATTGTATTGTGAGGTCCCTGGCAATCCCCAGCCCTACTGCTGTAATGTACATAAAGACTCTGCAGATGTAGTGATTGAAGATATGTGGTGCCTGCTTACACAGATAAGCAAGAACTGGGAGAGAAGGACATGAGAGCCATGCTACGGAGACATAGAGAGAAGAGGAGACGACAACCGGTTAGTTTCTTCTTTGCTTCTCCATTCACAAAAACAGCAGAGAATTCTGCTATCCATAAAATCAAGGTGTGAATGGACATTGGGGACACTGTTTATCTACCTAATATCATCTTGTAAACATTTCCTTGTATCCTAATCCTAGTCATTCTTATTTGCACAGGATCATCCAGACTTGATGACTTCTGACATCCGCCTGGGTGACATGATGTCTAGAGTGAACATAGGTCGTAAAGGCTCCATGATGAGTGAGTACAAGTCAAGTCTATAACCAAAACACCAAAATCATAATCAAATAAAGACAAATTAATCATGCTCTACTTGGCCAAAAGTATGTGGACAATTGCTCGTCAAACATCTCATTCCAAAATCATGGGCATTAATGGAGTTGGTCCCCCCTTTTGCTGCAAAACAGCCTCCACCCTTCTGGGAAGGCTTTCCGCTTGACGTTGGAACATTGCTGCGGGACTTGCTTCCATTCAGCCACAGGAGCATTTAGTGAGGTCGGGGACTGATGATGGGCGATTAGGTCTGGCTCGCAGTCGGTGTTCCAATTCATCCCAAAGTTGTTCGATGTTCGATGGATTTGAGGTCAGGGCTCTGTGCAGGCCTGTCAAGTTCTTCCACACCGATATTGAGAAACTATTTTTGTATGGACCTCTCTTTGTGCATGGGGGTATTGTCATGCTGAAAGAGGAAAGGGCCTTCCCCAAACTGTTGCCACAAATTTGGAAGCACAGAACCGTCTAGAATCATTGTATGCTGTAATGTTAAGATTTTCCAGAATTTCCGCTACTCCAGAGTCCACTGGCGGCAAGCTTTACACCTTTCCAGCCGACTTTTACGGCTGCTCGGCCATGGAAACCCGTTTCATGAAGCTCCCGATGAACAGTTATTTTGCTGATGTTTCTTCCAGAGGCAGTTTGGAACTCGGTAGTGAGTGTTGCAACTGAGGACAGACAGTTTTTCGGCGCTATGCCCTTCAGCACTCGGCGGTCCCGCTCTGTAAGCTTGTGTGGCCTACCACTTTGCGGCTGAGCCGTTGTTGCTCCTAGTTGTTTCCACTTCACAATAACAGCACTTACAGTTGACTTGGGCAGCTCTAGCAGGGCAGACATTTGATGAACTGACTTGTTGGAAAGGTGACATCCTATGGAGGTGCCACGTTAAAAGTCACTGAAATCTTCAATACAGGCCATTCTACTGTTAAATGTTTGTCTATGGCTGTGTGCTCGATATTTTACACCTGTCAGCAACAGGTGTGGCTGAAATAGCCGAATACACTAATTTCAAAGGGTGTCCACATACTTTTGGTTAGTAGTGTATGTAGCTAGATTCAATTAGATCCTCTGAATGATGTAAGGCACAACTAGTGTAGAAACATTCTTAACTAGTATCTTCTATGATCTAGCACTGTTTGACCTGGCTCTGCCCAAGAGGAAGATGAGGGAGGAGAGGAGAAAGAAGAAGATGAGGACAATTAAAGTGGAGTCTGAGGATCCCTGTGAGGCTCTGATGCCTTCAGAAGCCCCAGCTCCATCAGTTAACATCACAGCTGCTCTGCCTGAGACCCCAGTCACTCCACTGCCCAGTGTCAAGGAAGAGTGAGTCGATTTGATTTGATTCATTAGAAATATAGTTTACATGTTGTCAACAATCTAAGCCAACACCATCTGTTTTGCCACATAGTTAAGCATGCGTAGGTTTTGTTGCTAAACAACCAACCCCTCTGGGGTTAGCAGAAACCCAGCCTAAACCCTAAAAAGCAAGCAATGTAGATGTAGAAGCACGGTGGCTAGGAAAAACTCCTTAGAAAGGCAGGAACCGAGGAAGAAACCTAGAGAGGAACCAGGGGTGGCCAGTCCTCTTCTGGCTGTGCCGGGTTGAGATTATAACAGAACATGGCCAAGATGTTCAAACGTTCATAGATGACCAGCAGGGTCAAATAATAATAATAACAGTGGTTGTAGAGGGTGAAACAGGTCAGCACCTCAAATGTCAGTTGGCTTTTCATAGCCGAGCATTCAGAGTTAGAGACAGCAGGTGTGGTAGAGAGAGCGAGTCGAAAACAGCAGGTCCTGGACAAGGTAGCACGTCCGGTGAACAGGTCAGGGTTCCATAGCCGCAGGCAGAACAGTTGAAACTGGAGCAGCAGCACGACCAGCTGGACAGGGGACAGCAAGGAGTCATCAGGCCAGGGAGTCATCAGGCCAGGTAGTCCTGAGGCATGGTCCCAGGGCTCAGGTCCTCAGGGAGGAAAGAATATTGCAATGTAATTGTCTGCATCATTTCCAATCCCCCATATTTTTTGGGTAAATATATATATCCATACACGCATGCATACATATACACATATATACATACACATACCTATATAGACATACATACTTTTTTAAAGAATATACCTTTGTTAGTGGGAGCATACTTACATTCACACAAGACACCAGATAAAACAGGAAAAATACTCCAGATATAACAAATGAATGTTTCTTATGAGGACAGGAAATATCAACAGCCATACCATTCATTACCAGATTCAGCAGAGGTATAGAACATAAGGAATGATTTGAACCAAATACAATGCTCTTAGTTTTAAAGATGTTCAGGACCAATTTAGTACTGGTCACCCATTCCAAACAGACTATTACTCTTTAAGGGTTTAGCTGTGGTTGCTGATGTGTACAGTGCATTTGGAAAGTATTCAGACCCCTTGACTTTTTCCACATTTTGTTACGTTACAACCTTCTACTAAAATTGACAAAATGTTTTTTTCCCCTAATCAGTCTACACACAATACCCCATAATGACAAAGCAAAAACAGGTTTTTAGACATTTTTTGCAAATGTATTACTTTGTTGAAGCACCTTTTGACAGCATTACAGCCTTGAGTTTTCTTTCAGTATGACGCTACAAGCTTGGCACACCTGTATGTCGGGAGTTTCTCCCATTCTTATCTGCAGATCCTCTCAAGCTCTGTCAGGTTGGATGGGGAGCGTCACTGCACAGCTATTTTCAGGTCTCCAGAGATGTTCGATCGGTTCAAGTCCAGACTCTGGCTGGGTGACTCAAGGACATTCAGAGACTTGTCCCGAAGCCACTTCTGCGTTATGTTGCCTGGGTTCTTAGGGTCATTGTCCTGTTGGAATGTGAACCTTCGCCCCAGTCTGAGGTCCTGAGCGCTCTGGAACAGGTTTTCATCAAGGATCTTTCTGTACTTTGCTCCGTTCTTCTTTCCCTCGATCCTGACTAGTCTCCCAGTCCCTGCGGCTGAAAAACATCCCCACAGCATGCTGCTGCCACCACCATGCTTCAATGTAGGTATGGTACCTGGTTTCCTCTAGACGTGATGCTTGGCATTCAGGCCAAAGAGTCTAATCTTAGTTTCATCAGACCAGAGAATCTTGTTTCTCATGGTCTGAGAGTCCTTTAGGTGTCTTTTGGCAAACTCCAAGTGGGCTGTCATGTGCCTTTCACTGAGGAGTGGCTTCTGTCTAGCTGCTTTACCATAAAAGCCTGATTGGTGGAGAGCTTCATAGATGGTTGTCCTTCTGGAAGGTTCTCCCATCACCACAGAAGAACTCTGGAGCTCTTGTCAGTGACCATTGGGTATTTGGTCACCTCCCTGACCAAGGCCCTTCTCCCCCGATTGCTCAGTTTGTCCGGTCAGCCAGCTCTAGGAAGAGTGTTGGTGGTTCCAAATTTCTGCCATTTAAGAATGATGGAGGCCACGGCCTCCCGAGTGGCGTAGTGGTCTAAGGCACTGCATCGCAGTGCTAGCTGTGCCACCAGAGATTCTGGGTTTGAGTCCAGGCTCTGTCGCCACCGGCCGCAACCGAGACCCATGGGTCGGCGCACAATTGGCGCCGTCTGGGTTTGTGGAGGGTTTGGCTGGCAGGGATGTCCTTGTCCCATCGCGCACTAGCAACCCCTGTGGTGGGCCGGGCACAGTGCACGCTGACACGGTCACCAGGGGCACAATGTTTCCTCCGACACATTGGTGCATTGGTGTGGCTGACTTCCGGGTTAAGTAGGCATTGTGTCAAGAAGCAGTGCGGCTTGGTTGGGTTGTGTTTCAGAGGAGGCAGGGCTCTCGACCTTCGCCTCTCCCGAGTCCGTATGAGAGTTGCAGCGATGAGACAAGACTGTAACTACCAATTAGATACCACAAAATTGGGGGGAGAAAAGGGGTAAAAATATGGAGGCCACTGTGTTCTTGGTGACCTTCAATGCTGCAGAAATGTTTTGCTACCCTTCCCCAGATCTGTTCCTCGACACAATCCTGTGTCTGAGCTCTACGGACAATTCCTTCGACCTCATGGCTTGCTTTTTGCTTTGACATGCACTGTCAACTGTGTGTGCTTTTCCAAATCATGTCCAATCAATTGAATTTATCACAGATGGACTCCAATCAAGTTGTAGAAACATCTCAAGGATTATCAATGGAAACAGGATGCACCTGAGCTCAATTTCAAGTCTCATAGCAAAGGGTCCGAATACTTATGTAAATAAGGTATTTTGCAAACATTTCTAAAAACGTGTTTTTGCTTTGTCATTATGGGGTATTGTGTGTAGTTGTATTGGTGAAAAAATGTATTTAATCAATTTTAGATTAAGGCTGTAACGTAACAAAATGTGGAAAAAGGGGGGCATTTAACTGTATATGGTTGAATCATCAGCATACATGGACACACATGCTTTGTTTAATGCCAGTGGCATGTCATTAGTAAAAATAGAAAAGAGTAGAGGGCCTAGAGAGCTGTCCTGCGGTACACCACAGGTTTGACATTAGAGAAGCTTCCTGTAAAAAAAAAACCTCTGAGTTCTATTAGATGGATAGCTCTGAATCCATGATATGGCAAAAATCCATTAACGCACTCATTTTTTCAAGAACAAGTTATGTTCAATAAAGTCAAAGACTGCACTGATCTCTAACAGTACAGCTCCCACAATCTTCGTTTTCTCAATTTCTTTTGTCCAACCATCAGTCATTTATGTCAGTGCCTTGTTGAGTGCCCTTCTCTATAATCATACTGAAAATCTGTTGTCAATTTGTTACCAGAGAAGTAGCATTGTATTTGCTCTAACACTCCCAACGAATTTCACTCCGCATCTCGCTTCCCAAACCGATATTCCTACCGCATTAGTGACGTTGGAAGCAGAGAAGGCATCTGACCTTCCTGAACTTGGCACTTAAGTAATTCGGTTTTAGTGCATACAGTTGAAGTCGGAAGTTTACATACACTTAGGTTGGAGTCATTAATACTCACTTTTCAACCACTCCACAAATTTCTTGTTAACACACTGTAGTTTTGGCAAGTCGGTTAGAACATCTATTTTGTGCATGACACAAGTAATTTTTCCAACAATTGTTTACAGACAGATTATTTCCCCTATAATTCACTGTATCACAATTCCAGTGGGTCAGAAGTTTACATACACTAAGTTGACTGTGCCTTTAAACAGCTTGGAAAATTCCAGAAAGTGATGTCATGGCTGTAGAAGCTCCTGATAGGCGAATTGACATCATTTGAGTCAATTGGAGGTGTACCTGTGGATGTATTTCAAGGCCTACCTTCAAACTCAGTGCCTCTTTGCTTGATACCATGGGAAAATCAAAAGAAATCAGCCAAGACCTCAGAAAAAACATTGTAGACCTCCACAAGTCTGGTTCATCCTTGGGAGCAATTTCCAAATGCCTGAAGGTACCACGTTAATCTGTACAAACAATAGTATGCTAGTATAAACACCATGGGACCACGCAGCTGTCATACCACTCAGGAAGGAGACACGTTCTGTCTCCTAGAGATTAATGTACTTTGGTGCGAAAAGTGCAAATCAATCCCAGAACAACAGCAAATGGCCTTGTGAAGATGCTGGAGGAAACAGGTACAAAAGTATCTATATCCACAGTAAAATTAGTCCTATATCGACATAACCTGAAAGGCCGCTCAGCAAGGAAGAAGCCACTGCTCCAAAACCGCCATAAAAAAGCCAGACTACGGTTTGCAACTGCACATGGAGACAAAGATCGTACTTTTTGGAAAAATGTCCTCTGGTCTGATGAAACAAAAATCGAACTGTTTGGCCATAATGACCATCGTTCTGTTTGGAGGGAAAAGGGGGAGGCTTGCAAGCCAAAGAACACCATCTCAACCATGAAGCACGGGGGTGGCAGCATCATGTTGTGGGGGTGCTTTGCTGCAGGAGGGACTGGTGCACTTCACAAAATAGATGGCATCATGAGACGATGCTTCAATATATCCACATAATTTTTACTTTCTCAAGACATCAGTCAGGAAGATAAAGCTTGTTGCAAATGGGTCTTCAAATGGACAATGCCTTAAGCATACTACCAAAGTTGTGGCAAAATGGCTTAAGGACAACAAAGTCCAGATATTGAAGTGGCCATAACAAAGCCTTGACCTCAACCCTATAGATAATTTGTGGGCAGAACTGAAAAAGCGTGTGTGAGCAAGGAGGCCTACAAACCTGACTCAGTTACACCAGCTCTGTCAGGAGGAATGGGCCAAAATACACCCAACTTATTGTGGGAAGCTTGTGGAAGGCTACCCAAAACGTTTGACCCGAGTCAATTTCAAGGCAGTGCTGCCAAATACTAATTGAGTGATTGTAAACTTCTGACCCACTGGGAATGTGATGAAAGAAATAAAAGCTGAAATAAATGATTCTCTCTACTATTATTCTGACATTTCACATTATTAAAATAAAGTGGTGATTCTAACTGACCTAAGACAGGGACTTTTTACTAGGATTAAATGTCAGGAATTGTGAAAAATTGAGTTTAAATGTATTTGGCTAAGGTGTATGTAAACTGATGTAAACAGATGTGCAGCCAGACTTATTAGCCACTCATTTTGCCCCATCACTTTCAACTTCTGCCATAGTTTTTCAATTCCTCATCAATCCATGGAGCCTTAACAGTTCTAACAGTCAGTTTCTTAATAGGTGCATGTTTATCAGTAATTGGAAGAAGTTTCATAAATTCATTAAGTGCAGCGTCTGGATGCTCCTTTTCACATCAGACCAACAAATATTTTTTTAACATCATCCACATAAGAGTCACAGCCAAAAAATCTGTATGATCTCTTATACACTATTTTAGGACCAGCTGTCGGAACGTTGTCTTTCCTGGATATGGCCACTATATTGTGATCACTGCATCCAATGGGTACGGATACAGGTTTAGAACAAAGTTTTACTGTACCAGTAAAAATGTGATCGACACATGTGGATGATCTTGTTCCTGTAGTGTTTGTAAACACCCTTGTAGGTTGATTAACAACCCAAACCAGATTACAGGCACTGGTAACATTGCGAAGTCTTATGTTCTCATCCCACAAAGATGGCACTTTTACCTGACATGTTAGTAATGAAATATCGCATGCTACAGTAGAGTACAGTAGAGTGCAGCAGAGCAGGGTAGAGCTCAGCAGAGCAGGGTAGAGCTCAGCAGAGCAGGGTAGAGCTCAGCAGAGCAGGGTAGAGCTCAGCAGAGCAGGGTAGAGCTCAGCAGAGCAGGGTAGAGCTCAGCAGAGCAGGGTAGAGCTCAGCAGAGTAGGGTAGAGCTCAGCAGAGTAGGGTAGAGCTCAGCAGAGTAGGGTAGAGCTCAGCAGAGTAGGGTAGAGCTCAGCAGAGTGAGGGTAGGGTAGAGTAGAGTGGCTAGGAGTTTTTCTACATCTGCATAGCTTGCTGTTTGGGATTGTAGGCTGGGTTTCTGTATAACACTTTGACATCGGCTGATGTACAAAAGGGCTCAATATATACATTTGATGGATTGATGCTGTTGTATGAACAGAGATGAAGCAAAATGACAGCTTGACTGATATTCTTGTGCTCCGGACATTTAGATGCTATCATGAATTCAGTTGTACACTGCACACCGTACTTTTCTCTCTGCAGGCCGATGGAGGAGGTGCAGAACAGCCCTGTCATGGTGGAGGAGATCGCAGTGAGCTTCTTCAACCTGCTGGAGAACATCCTAAAACTAGACGGCCTCGCCAGCACCACCATGGTATTCAACCAGTTATACCATCACAAGTATATTGCTAGTAGGTTTGGCGACATGGTGGCGTATGTGATCAGTAAGAAGCTTTGCACAAGCGAGGCAGAAAGGCTCATAGGATCAGGAGGCTATTTCCTGTTTCTGTAGCATGAGGCAGCTTGATGTACAAGCACACCCCCTGGACAGGACGCTAGTCTATCACAGGGCCTTTCTACCCCCAATCTATCTCCTTATTTCTGAGTGCCAAGCAGAGTTGCAGCAGGTCCCATTTTTACTGTCTTTGGTATGACTTAGGGCAGACACTAACCACAAGACCACTGAGTTGTTATGTGATGAGTTGAACTGTTACTTTGAATTGGAACTGTTGTAACACTTTAAGAGTATATAATGATTAATTTATGTCCTGTTAGTTGGAGGAGAAGGTCCAACAGTGGCAGACATCTCCAGCTAGTTCCCTGAACCCCTGGTTCTCCTCGGCCTCCTGCTGGTCAGAGATGGTGCTGCCGGCCCTGCACTTCCTGGCTGGGGAGACTAAAGGTGACCAGGCAGACATCCTCTTCTCTGCATCGTTAAAGCAGTAATACCATCATCCTCTCTCTCTCTTCTTCGCTCATTGTCTTCCTCTCTCTCACTCAGTCGGTATGTTGGTTCTCCCCAGTGGCTTCACTCCCTATGTGGCGTTCAGGGAAAACTCACAGCGATGGAAATGGATTGGTAAGGTCTCCTTTTTGTCAGTCAGATGATCTGTCCAAATTCTGTCACATTGCACGTTAAAATATTTCTAGTTTGAGACATAGAGGTTTGTCTCGATCTCGTGTCTCAAAGGTCCCAGTCAGGATGGAGAGAAGGATTTGAGTGCTCTGTGTCAGCTGTGGGTCGACTCCAAGGACTTGGTTGTGGTCAAGGTATTGCAAGTACACATTTCCACATCTCACTACTCTGTCAGTATGGTCGTTTTCTGTTCCCTCTAATACACTTGAATAAAAAAACAATGTCTTCTACAGACAGAATGTGAAGAACTAACAGAGATGACTTCTCCCACCCCTAGAGTGTAAGTTTCCACTTTTCTCATTTCACAAATGCTTTTACTCTGAATGACTTGGGTAGTGTATGTGTTTATTGCCATAGTGGGATTTAGATTTGATTGAATTACTGTTTGCTGTTCTCTCTGTAACTAAGCAGTTGGACTGACTTCGTGGTGCGGCCCAGCACAGGAGACGAGAGGCATGTTTTCCAAGTGCAGGTCCATGTCACGTCTCTACCTTTTTAGTCTAGGGTTTGTTCTGTATTGAGTATTATTTACAACGATCACACAGTGTTCTCTGTAATTATTATGCGTCCATATTCTTGTTTTGATCATCAGGAGCAGCAGCGGTATGACCAGCCACACAAAGCCTTCACCTTCAGAATGCATGGCTTTGAGTCTGTGGTGGGGCCTGTTAAGGGGGTCTTTGACAAGGAGATGTCTCTCAACAAAGCCAGAGAACACACTCTGCTGCGCTCCGACCGCCCAGCTTATGTCACCATCCTCTCCTTGGGTAAGACATGTATACACCTGCCATCAGTATGTGGTGTTGTTGCAGTAGCCACAGGTTAGATAGGACTCTTCTGCTGCTCCTCTCCCTCAGTGCGGGACGCAGCAGCCCGGCTGCCCAACGGAGAGGGGACCAGAGCTGAGATCTGTGAGCTGCTCAAGGACTCTCAATTCCTGGCACCAGATGTCACCAGTGCTCAGGTTAGATCCTCACGGCGACTGGGTTATTGTTATCGGTCTGTCCTTGTTTGTCTGTGACTGAGCACTGCACCTCATGTAATGTTTCCTGCAGGTGAACACGGTTGTGAGTGGGGCTCTGGACAGGCTGCACTATGAGAAGGACCCTTGTGTAAAGTATGACATCGGCCGCAAGCTGTGGATCTACCTGCACCGCGACCGTGGACAGGAGGAGTTTGGTGAGCGGCACTTTCTACCAATGGAAAGTGATAAAATCTGAATGTGGTTGACATTGCTTTCCTCGGTAGCCCACAGGCACATTGTTACAACTAATAATTCTGTCCTCATCTAGAGAGGATTCACCAGGCTCAAGCTGCTGCTGCCAAGGCCAGAAAGGCTCTGCAGCAGAAACCTAAACCTGCATCTAAGCCTGTGAGTCCCACTGCCTCTACTCTGCTGTAATTGCTGTACCTCTGACAAATTTAGGTTTCATACCCTCTCAGCTCATGTACACGGACATACCCTCTCAGCTCATGTACACGGACATACCCTCTCAGCTCATGTACACGGACATACCCTCTCAGCTATTGTACACTGACATACCCTCTCAGCTCATGTACACTGACATACCCTCTCAGCTCATGTACACTGACATACCCTCTCAGCTCATGTACACTGACATACCCTCTCAGCTCATGTACACTGACATACCCTCTCAGCTCATGTACACTGACATACCCTCTCTGCTCATGTACACTCACATACCCTCTCAGCTCATGTACACTCACATACCCTCTCAGCTCATGTACACTCACATACCCTCTCAGCTCATGTACACTGACATACCCTCTCAGCTCATGTACACTGGCATACTCTCTCAGCTCATGTACACTGACATACCCTCTCAGCTCATGTACACTGACATACCCTCTCAGCTCATGTACACTGACATACCCTCTCAGCTCATGTACACTGACATACACCTCTCAGCTCATGTACACTGACATACCCTCTCAGCTCATGTACACTGACATACCCTCTCAGCTCATGTACACTGACATACCCTCTCAGCTCATGTACACTGACATACCCTCTCAGCTCATGTACACTGACATACCCTCTCAGCTCATGTACACTGACATACCCTCTCAGCTATTGTACACTGACATACCCTCTCAGCTCATGTACACTGACATACCCTCTCAGCTATTGTACACTGACATACCCTCTCAGCTCATGTACACTGACATACCCTCTCAGCTCATGTACACTGACATACCCTCTCAGCTCATGTACACTGACATACCCTCTCAGCTCATGTACACTGACATACCCTCTCAGCTCATGTACACTGACATACCCTCTCAGCTCATGTACACTGACATACCCTCTCAGCTCATGTACACTGACATACCCTCTCAGCTCATGTACACTGACATACCCTCTCAGCTCATGTACACTGACATACCCTCTCAGCTCATGTACACTGACATACCCTCTCAGCTATTGTACACTGACATACCCTCTCAGCTTATGTACACTGACATACCCTCTCAGCTTGTATGTAGACTGGAGAATGTGCAACTTTGTCTTTCTAAAACACTTGTCATTTCTGTCTAGAATCCTGATGATAGGCTGATACTATGGAATGAGCTCTGTAGTTGTCTAACATACAGTTGCGACAAAATATATTGGCACCCTTGCACTGTTCTTAAATAATTCCCTATTTCTTCACAAAAACTACAGACACCCTGGTTCGAACCAGGCTGTATCACAAGCAGCCGTGATTAGGAGACCCATAGGGCGGCGCGCAATTGACCCAGCGTTCTCTTGGTTTGGCTGGTGTAGGCCGTCATTGTAAATAAGAATTTGTTCTTAATTGACTTGCCTAGTTAAATAAAGGTACATATATATAAACAAAAACATGATGCATGTTTTGGAATATTTTGATTCTGTACAAGCTTCCTTCTTTTAACTCTCTCATTTAGGTTAGTATAGTGGAATAACTACAATGTTGTTAATCCATCCTCAGTTTTCTCCTATCACTGTTTTAAAGTCACCATTGGCCTCATTGTGTAATCCCTGAGCGGTTTCCTTCCTCTCCGGCAACTGAGTTAGGAAGGACACTTGTATCTTTGTAGTGACTGGGTGTATTGATACACCATCCAAAGTGTAATTAATAACTTCACCATGCTCAAAGGAATATTCAATGTCTGTGTTTTTTCATTTTTTACCCATCTAGCAATAGGTGCCCTTCTTTGCGAGGCATTGGAAAACCTCCCTCGTTTTTGTTGTTGAATCTGTGTTTGAAATGCACTGCTCGGCTGAAGGACCTTTCAGATAATTGTTTGGCAAATCAAATCACATCTTATTGGTCACGTACATGTTTCGCAGATGTTGTTGCGGGTGAAGCGAAATGCTTGTGTTTCTAGCTCCAACAGTGCAGTAATATCTAACAATTCACAACAATGCACACAAATCTAAAAGTAAAATAATAGAATTAAGGAATATATAAATATTGGGATGAGCAATGTCAGAGTGGCATAGACTAAAATACAGTAGAATAGAATACAGTATACACATATGAGATGAGTAAAGCAAAGCTATATAAACATTATTATACACGTGTGGGGTGCAGAGATGAGGTCGTCATTAAAACAATCATGTTAAATACTTATTGCACACAGAGTGAGTCCATCCAACTTAAATGAGTACTCCTGAAGGACAGGGGTGTGAATACTTTCTGAAGGCTCTGTAGACATGGATAGTATATGAATAGAAAAGGTGTGTACAGAAGTATTTATATAGGATGAGCCTTCACTGGAATAATGTATGTGGAACGGTGTGAAAATATTATTAAAGTGACAGTGTTTAATGACTATGTACATAGGGCAGCACTTTCGAAGGCGCAGGGTAGAGTACCTGGTGGTATCCGGCAAGTAACAGTCACTAAGTTCAGGGAAGGGTACTGCTCAGAGGCTGGCTATTAATGGCTATTTAACATTCTGATTGGCTTGAGATAGAAGCTGTTTTTATATTTGCAATGGTGCCAATATAACTTGCTGTAACTGTATGTCATGGTTGTGGTATGTGTTGATGGTGACTATGCACCCTGTGTGTTATAGAAGTCTGGAAGTAAGGAGGGGGTGGTAAGACCCCTGGAGGCCTGGAAGCAAGTGATGTGGGGGGTCCCATGTCCCCAACTCCGACCACCCCCACTACCAGCACGCCTGGAACCCCCAGATCACCCCCCGCCCCTGTAGCCACAACCCCCACCAAAGCTGGGATCCCAGATTCAGTCAAGACCAGTCCTGGGTCAGTATAACCCAGATACCATGGATGGACTCTTATCAGGCTCAATTATAGAACTTCTTTATGTTATGATAGTACTAATCCACTGCTCTCTTCACCCTTAGTGTTCTATTGGTGTCTCCTCCCCCCATGCCCCAGCTGGGGACCCTGTTGTCCAGCAGCCAGTCTGGCCCCCAGGTCTCTCAGCCAGCTTCCTCCCAACACACAGCCAGGGTAGTGGGCCACCAATCAGGCACTCTCCCACAGGTACGAGTGGTTTCTTCCCAGACAGCAGGAGGACAGCATGCCACGCTGGTGCACCAAACCCCTCATCAAATCAGAGTGCCAGTCACCATGGGAACCAAGGGCATCACACAGGTTAATCACTGACCATTCTGTTACCCACAAAACAATGCAATGCTTACTATCAAGAGAACTGAGTTTCTTCAGTGTTACATCGATTTTGAGTAGAGTTAAAAACATTTACCTGGAATTTGCACCATATTTAACTGTATTAATCAGACATGGTCTTGAACCACAGATAAGAGGCATGTTTTGCTGTAATATACTGGTGCATGTAATTGAAGGGTTGTGTTTCTCCTTTCTCCACCCTGTAACTGAGCAGGCTGTGGTGTCATTACCACTGAGGACCCAGTCTGCTGGTAGCCCCATCCAGGTGCAGGCATCCAGAGGGCAGACAACCCTGTCAGTGTCAGGCCTGACCACTGCTGTTACTGTACTCAAACCTCAGACTGCATCCCCTGGCAGCCCAGCACACAACCCTACCTCCCCCGCTGTCCGACAGGGAGTCACCAGCCAGAACATCATCAAACAGGTGAACAGAAAGTTATTACAGTTCATTAGGAGGCATTTAAGGATTTACATGTAAATAAGGTTTCAGATATTTATAGTTTCACTGTAATGTGTTCATGAAAGAGAGTTGTTTTTTCATTCGTCAGAGTATTTCCTGTATGTTTTATTCTCATGTAATGTATCTCTCTAAAGGTGGCTATCACAGGCCAGTTGGGCATAAAGTCTCAAGGTAGACCGGGTCTTCCAATAACGACTACCAATCTTCGCATCCAGGGCAAGGATGTGCTCCGCCTGCCCCCCTCCTCCATCACCACAGACTCTAAAGGACAGACGGTGCTACGGATCACTCCTGACATGATGGCCACACTAACTAAGTCCCCTCTCACCACCGTCAAACTCACCCCCGACATGTTAGGCACTGCCACTACCAAGAGCATATCTGCTACTCTCCATGTAGCCCCACCCCACTCCACCTCCAGCCCAGCCTCCTCCTCGGGTGAAGTCCGGACCAGCAAGGCCTCTGCTGGCACCACCACCCTGTTGAAGGCTGCAGGGGACACTATCCGCCTGATGCCCACCCTAGCAGTCACTATGGCCGAGCAGAAGACCAGAACCTTCTCCACCGTGTCCTCGTCTGACTCGAAGAGTGGCACCACCATACGGATCATGCCCGGCCTCGGGGTCATCCCACAGAAACAGGGCCAAACCATCACCATGACAACCACCACTGGCAGCAAACCAGTCTCCACTGGAGCCGCCACTGTCACCATAGCCACCAGCGGACTGGCCGGAGCTAAAGGGGTGACGGTGGGCTCTTCTGCCTCAGGCTCCCTGACTCTGGGAACAGCCACAGCTACTGTCCGCCAGGTCCCCGTCACAGCCACAGTGGTGTCCACACAACCAGTAAGACCCACAGCTTCATCAACATCACCTCCCCTCTTATATCTACTGTGGGATTCAGGATGGTTGTGTAATAACTCTTTATCCAGACACCTTCTCTGCCTCTGTTGGGAGGGCTAACGTGGGATCTCTCTTATTTTCAAGACATTCTCTATAGCCACATTCTCGATAGCCACATTCTCTATAGCCACATTCTCTATAGCCACATTCTCGATAGCCACATTCTATATAGCCCCATTCTCGATAACCACATTCTCTATAGCCACATTCTCGATAGCTACATTCTCGATAGCCACATTCTCGATAGCCACATTCTCGATAGCCCCATTCTCTATAGCCACATTCTCTATAGCCACATTCTCTATAGCCACATTCTCTATAGCCACATTCTCGATAGCCCCATTCTCGATAGCCACATTCTCTATAGCCACATTCTCTATAGCCACATTCTATATAGCCCTATTCTCGATAGCCACATTCTCTATAGCCACATTCTATATAGCCCTATTCTCGATAGCCCCATTCTCGATAGCCACATTCTATATAGCCCCATTCTCGATAGCCACATTCTATATAGCCACATTCTATATAGCCCCATTCTCGATAGCCACATTCTATATAGCCACATTCTCTATAGCCACATTCTCTATAGCCACATTCTCTATAGCCCCATTCTCTATAACCACATTCTCTATAGCCACATTCTCTATAGCCACATTCTCTATAGCCCCATTCTCTATAGCCACATTCTCTATAGCCACATTCTCTATAGCCACATTCTATATAGCCACATTCTCTATAGCCACATTCTCTATAGCCACATTCTCTATAGCCACATTCTCTATAGCCACATTCTCTATAGCCACATTCTATATAGCCACATTCTCGATAGCCCCATTCTCGATAGCCACATTCTATATAGCCCCATTCTCGATAGCCACATTCTATATAGCCACATTCTCTATAGCCACATTCTATATAGCCCTATTCTCGATAGCCCCATTCTCGATAGCCACATTCTATATAGCCCCATTCTCTATAGCCACATTCTATATAGCCACATTCTCTATAGCCACATTCTCTATAGCCACATTCTCTATAGCCCCATTCTCGATAACCACATTCTCTATAGCCACATTCTCTATAGCCACATTCTATATAGCCCTATTCTCGATAGCCACATTCTATATAGCCACATTCTATATAGCCACATTCTCTATAGCCACATTCTAAATAGCCACATTCTCTATAGCCACATTCTCTATAGCCACATTCTCTATAGCCACATTCTCTATAGCCACATTCTATATAGCCACATTCTCTATAGCCACATTCTATATAGCCCCATTCTCAATAACCACATTCTCTGATTGTCTCCCACTTTTATTTCTATAGGGACATTCTCTATAGCCACATTCTCTGTCCTCAGCCCCATTCTATGTGATGACCACATTCTCTGAAAGCCCCAGTTCTCAAGTGAGTCCTCATGTTCAGTTCAGCCTTAAAGGAAAACTCCCCAAAATTCTCTTAGTCCATTCTCTATAGTCCCAAATTCTCTATAGGCCCATTTTGAAGATAACCTTTAAAAATACATAAATCATTCCCAAATTATGTTAAATTATTTATTATCATACCAAAAGACAGCATCCACATATGCAAAAGGATCATCCATATGTTTGTAAACACCTACATTTATTTGCCCCATGATTACCCAGCTTTGTTCACAGTGCCTCTGTCTGTCCTCAGCCAACCACTGAAATGTAAATGTAATGATTACAGATGCCCATACTGAAAGGAAATCAGTACCAAGTGAGTCCTCATGTTCAGTTCAGTTTAACACATGCTAACCTCTCACCATTACCAATAACAGGGGAGGTCCGCATTTTGGGGGGGGGGTATGATATTTATACCTCTAACTTTCTCACTCATCGTTATTCACGATTCATTCAGGATGCGTGAATTTGTCCCAAGACTTTTGGTCCTTTTGATCATTTCAGAAGTGCTGGAGTACAGAGCCAAAACAAACAAAAATGTTTCACTGTCCCAATACTTTTGTAGCTCACTGTGTATGTATATGGTCGGTGCAGTATCAGCAGTCTCGGCAGGAACATCATCCTCACCACCATGCCTGCCGGTACTAAGCTGATAGCTGGGAACAAGCCAGTCAGCTTTGTCACGGCTCAACAATTGCAGCAGCTGCAGCAGCAGGGACAAGCCACACAGGTCAGTCAGCAGCTCACCTGTTATCCGTTACTCACCCAGCTCCCAAACAAACTGCATTTTGTTGCAGGACAAGAATTGTTCCTGACCATGTGATGGGGGAACACCTGACCCATCAGGTATAGTAGTTGGTTGGAGTGGCTGATGTATCTGTCTCCTCCAGGTGCGGATCCAGACGGTGCCAGCCCAGCAGCTCCAGCAGCGCTCTGCAGCAGGCTCCCCCAAGTCAATGTCCACTGTCGTAGTCACCACCGCACCCTCACCCAAACGGGCCCCGGACCCGCCACCACCAGCACAGTGACGCGTATTCCCTAAGCCAGCTACTGCTCTGTGCAGTGCCACCGCTCCAGAGGCAGGTGATGCTTAGGAGCCATAGCCCAACTCTGCTCTCTCAATGTTTAGGACGGATGTCTGGAGATGAACACAGGAGTAATCTGTCAGCAGATGAACATAGGAGTAATCCCAGGACAGCATATCACTAGACCATTTATAGACCGTGGTTTCACCTGACATGTCTGTTGTGCAAGGCTAAGTTTCAGCAACACTAATGAAATAGCCTGCATTTAGGGAGTAAACGTTATTTATGATAAGGGTTACATGGAGAAAATTGGACCACTTTGAAATGAAAATGTATGGCCCTCCCTTCAGCAAAATATATTTGACCTAAACCCTCCCTGAACACACAATAATAATAAACCTAAGTGGATAGCAGAGTACGTCTAGCGTTTAGGCTCACTTCTGGGACAGACCAGAGCCTTACATGTGCAGTTTTACAAACTGTTCTTCGTCCTGTAAGCATTAAATGGCAACAAATGACTTTTGAGAGTGCACATGTCTGAGGCTAGAAGGTTGTGGGTTCGCAGACCAATGTGAACAAGAGTAGGGGTAGAAAGATCTCCTTTATAGTAAAAGCATTGCATGAATCTATTATCATGTCATGCAGTTCTACTTAATTTTACATATTAGAATATTTTTTTAATGCTGCACAAATGACCAAACGAAGGGACGGAGAGAGAGACCGATCTGTTCATCTTGTCATATTTCTCTACTGTCAAATCAGTGTGTCTTGTTTGCAACAACACTGGTCCTGTTTGCAAATAATTAAATCTGAGATGTCATTATGAGTCTGAACATGGTACTTTCAAAAGTTAGGCCTAACTTTCCACCCCAGACAGAGTAGGCCTAACTTTCCACCCCAGACAGAGTAGGCCTACCTTTCCACCCCAGACAGAGTAGGCCTACCTTTCCACCCCAGACAGAGTAGGCCTACCTTTCCACCCCAGACAGAGTAGGCCTAACATTCTACCCCAGACAGAGTAGGTCTACCTTTCCACCCCAGACAGAGTAGGCCTAACTTTCCACCCCAGACAGAGTAGGCCTACCTTTCCACCCCAGACAGAGTAGGTCTACCTTTCCACCCCAGACAGAGTAGGCCTACCTTTCCACCCCAGACAGAGTAGGCCTACCTTTCCACCCCAGACAGAGTAGGCCTAACTTTCCACCCCAGACAGAGTAGGCCTACCTTTCCACCCCAGACAGAGTAGGCCTACCTTTCCACCCCAGACAGAGTAGGCCTACCTTTCCACCCCAGACAGAGTAGGCCTACCTTTCCACCCCAGACAGAGTAGGTCTACCTTTCCACCCCAGACAGAGTAGGCCTACCTTTCCACCCCAGACAGAGTAGGCCTACCTTTCCACCCCAGACAGAGTAGGCCTACCTTTCCACCCCAGACAGAGTAGGCCTACCTTTCCACCCCAGACAGAGCAGACCTACCTTTCCACCCCAGACAGAGTAGGCCTACCTTTCCACCCCAGACAGAGCAGACCTACCTTTCCACCCCAGACAGAGTAGGTCTACCTTTCCACCCCAGACAGAGTAGGTCTACCTTTCCACCCCAGACAGAGTAGGCCTACCTTTCCACCCCAGACAGAGTAGGCCTACCTTTCCACCCCAGACAGAGTAGGCCTACCTTTCCACCCCAGACAGAGTAGGCCTAACTTTCCACCCCAGACAGAGTAGGCCTACCTTTCCACCCCAGACAGAGTAGGCCTAACTTTCCACCCCAGACAGAGTAGGCCTACCTTTCCACCCCAGACAGAGTAGGTCTACTGACACAGAAACATGTAAGCTTTAACTGCTGGCTACTCTTCCTCCATGGCTTAACCCAGTGAGAGAAGGTCGTAAGTGCTTCCCTCAAAGCTGTCTGAGTTTAAACATATTTTATTGTACAGAAAGTGAATTGCTCAATCAATTGATAGTGACAGAATTAGATTGCTTCCCAAGCAAAGTCATTTTTTTGTCTTCTCGGATATAAGAGGTTGTAGATCAGCCTCTCAATGTCAAAGAAACGAAACAATGATATCCCCAATGATACAGATTGTTTCTAGCATAAAACATCGCGGACTAAAGTGATTTTATAGATCACTTTATATAATCGGATCCATTCTATTTTCTTCAACATCTTAAGATAACAAGGGGTAGGGCTGTGCTTTTTGCCATTCTCTTTAGTAAAAAGTAGGCATATGACATAACATAGCAGCCTAATTTCTTCTGTCAGACAGGTAGGCCTACCTCTTATTTCTTAAATAAGAAGATACAGGCTCCATCACAAAGCCCTCTTGCAAGTAAAGTCTAATAAAAATGAATATGGTTCAAATGAACTATGCCTACTTTCAGCACCATGAGCTGTTTCTGATTGATTGTGCCGTGGCTGCTGCTTCAAGTCTCAGCACCACAATGTAAGTTGCTGGAACATGGCTTATTATTTACCTCTGGTACATAGACCCACATAATGGGAAAGAAACATATAGTTTTTAATCAAATCTATTATAATAGCAAGCTATCAAAGTTTACCTCCGATCCTCCTCATCTTCACGCTCTCCTTCTCAAACTGAACTGAACAGAACATGGGCAAGATAGTCCATTTTTTGGACTCGGCCTAATAAAATATTATTTTTGGAAGAAGCCTTTGAGTCTCCTCCTGAACTACCAACATAGGCCTACACAGCACAGCATTGGTTAGGCAGTACACAAAAAAAGGTTTTGATCAGCAAGAACAGAGCAGGCCGGGGCTCAGGGTTGGAATATCCATTGCCGTGTGTAATGCCTCCTAGTTTTATTGACACCATCCCGGCAGCTATCTTAGAAATCTAACTGTGCTTGTCTGAGGATGCACTTCGTAGCCTATAGCAGGGATCATCAACTAGATTCAGCCGCGGGACAATATTTTTCTGGAGCGGATGGTCGGGTGGCCAGAACATAATTACAAATCATTTGTAGACTGCAAATTGACCACAAGAAGCCCAAACGGATATAATGTTTGACTAAAACATAATCATTTCAAACCTTACTTACATTTGTATATGATCACGTGTCTATTATGCGTGGAAATACTTGGGAACAGATTTCTTAAATTAAAACCACTTGGAGCTGATTTCCTGGTGTCTTTACAGTCTTCTGTCCAACAAGGAAAATTCCACACGCAAAAGAAAACTTGTGGGACCAAATAAAATGTGGCCCGAGGGCCGCCAGCTGGAGAACCCTGGCCTATAGGGTATGGGTCATTTGATTGAGACCATACTAAATAGCTTATAAGGGCACTCAAATAGCATGCCCAGTGGAGAATCATAGATGAGGGGTGGCATCGGGCACACATCTCCTTATAAGCAACTAATTCTAAAACACTGAGAAATATAGACATTTGATGCTCCCCTGGACAAGATAGAAAAAAATACTAAACACTCCTCTTGAATAAAATTGACTAAGCATGACCCTCCTTCATTTTCCTCCAGGCACCCATTTATGTCAATTTCAATCCATCTTTACTGTAAGCTTTCTTACAGTAGGTGTCAGGCAAGACTCGGTCAACAGCTTGTACATGTCACTATGCAAACTAGACTGAAACTAGCCTAGTTTTTACTAATGGTAAACAGGCAGTGTATTTTCACCTTACTCATTGATCTTTATGAACAAATTCAAATTGATTGCTATTTATTTCTATCCAATTTAAAGCCAGAATGGTATGATGTCTTATCCAGTAAGCAGATACATTGTTCTAGGTATCCTTCATCTCTAAGTCTATGGAGGGTCTTGTCAGTAATTGCAATGATGATTTGAATGCAAAGTTTGTGGTTCCATCTTTAAGACATGGTATAAAAATATGATCGCAGTGTAACCTCTTGACATCCTTGTCAGCGATTTGTCGTTGTTCATTTCATGATGATTCTGGTTGTAATATAGTGTTCTTTTTTTCTGTGGTTGTGAAAGTAAAAGTATTTCATACCTAAAAAATAAATAACTACAGTACCAATGAATGATTTTTTTTTTTTTTTTTTTTTACGATTTATTGAAAATATATACTGAAGAAAAATATAAATGCAACATGCAAAAATGTCTAAGATTTTACAGAGTTACAGTTCATATAAGGAAATCAGTCAACTGAAATAAATTCATTAGCCCTAATCTATGTATTTCACATGACTGGGAATACTGTTGGTCACAGACACCTTTGGTCATGTAGTGTATGTGGACATCTGCTCATCAAACATCGCATTCCAAAATCATGGGCATTAATATGGAGTTGGCCCCCCCCTTTAACAGCCTCCACTCTTCTGGAAAGGCTTTCCACTAGATGTTGGAACATTGCTGCTGGGACTTGCTTCCATTCAGCCACAAGAGCACTAGTAAGGTCTGGCACTGATGTTGGGCGATTAGGCCTGGCTCGCAGTCGGTGTTCCAATTTATCCCAAAGGTGTTCGATGGGGTTAAGGTCAGTGCTCTGTGCAGGCCAGTCAGGTTCTTCCAAACCAATCTCGACAAACCATTTCTGAATGGATCTCACTTTGTGCACGGGAGCATTGTCATGCTGAAACAGGAAAGTGACTTCACCAAACTGTTGCCACAAGAACCATGAAAAACAGCCCCAAACCATTATTCCTCCTCCACCAAACTACAGTTGGCACTATGAATTGGGGCAGGTAATGTTCTCCTTAGTTGATCAGGCTGTTGATTGGGGCTTGTGGAATGTTCCTCCCACTCCTCTTCAATGCCGAGTTAAATAAATAAGAAAAATGGCTGCACAAAGTTGCTGGATATTGGTGGCAACTGGAACACGCTGTCATACATGTCGATCCAGAGCATCTGGTGAGTATTCAGGCCAAGGAAGAACTGGGATATTTTCAGCTTCCAGGAACTGTGTACAAATCCTTGTGACATGGGGTCGTGCATTATCATGCTGAAACATGAGGTGATGGTTGCGGATGAATGACACGACAGTGGGCCTCAGGATCCCATCACGGTATCTCTGCATTCAGATTGCCATCGATAAAATACAAATGTGTTTGTTGTCAATAGCATATGCCTGCCCATACCATAACCCCACCACCACCACGGAGCACTCTGTTAACAACGTAGACATCAGCAAACCGCTCGCCCACGCGACTCCATGCACGTGGTCTGTGAGGCCAGTTGGACGTACTGACAAATTCTCTAAAATGACTTTGGAGGAGGATTCTGGTAGAGAAATTAAATTTAAATTATCCGGCGACAGCTCTCAAAACATGAGACATCTGTGGCATTGTGTTGCATTGTGTTGTGTGACACAACTGCACATTTTAAAGTGGCCTTTTATTGTCCCCAGCACAAGGTGCACCTGTATAATGATCATGCTGTTCAACCAGCTTCTTGATATACCACACATTCAGATTGGAAACATAGGATCAACACTTTACATGTTGCGTTTCTATTTTTGTTCAGTGTATTATCTTTGGTAATCCATTAGACATTCTGTTTTTCCAGGATGGAAGGAAGTACGTTGCTCTATAGCCACAGGAGGGATGAGCAAATGTTTAAACTGTCTTAAGAGGAGAGGAAACCCTGTCAGGTAACAATGTCCAGTGTTAATGTTTCACTTCAGGAAAGAAACCTCAAAAGAATGCTAGTACATTTCACTTATCTTGACAATCATAAATGAGCTTTTATACTTTGAATTACATGCATTTGTAAATAATTTTATTTGCAATTAATTTGGCCGTAATCTGAACTCAACAATGCACCTCATTATTTCATTGAAAATCATCACTCAAAATAACAAAATACACACGCTAGCACTGATACAAACAGGAAAGAACTGTTAACCAAACTTCAGACAAAAAAACTATTGGGGAGAAAACAATAACAGTGATCTACTGCTGAACACACCAGTGGAAGCTGGTGAGGGGAGGACGGCTCAATAATGGCTGGAACGTAGCTAATGGAATGGCATCAAACACTTCCATGTGTGTTGATGTAGTGTATTTGATACTATTCCGCTCCAACCATTACCACTTACCACGAACCCGTCCTCCCCAGTTAAGGTGCCACCAACCTCCTGTGTTACACTTCATGATCCATCTGCTTACTCTTCATCGGAATCCTGTAGCAGAGCCTTCTGGGAGCTGGATGTCTTTCTCATCCCGATCTCTATGTCACCTCCCTTCCCTGCACATCTTTGTACACAGCTGTTAGGACCAGAGAAGAAGAAGCCATAGGTGGAAGTTGGCTCATACTGGCAGTGAATTTACCCAAGCTATATTAATGTAATGACTTAGTTTATTTCATTCAAGTTAAACTGACATTTACATTTTAGTAATTTAGCATTCATCTTAAGATAGCTAGGTGGGATAACCACATCTCAGTCATAGTAAACACATTTTTCCTTAATAACATAGCTGTCAGCAAATCAGTGCTAGTAGGGATAAACTTAACTGACCTATTTGGAGACGGTATAAAAGCATATGGGTGAAACGTGGATAAAAGAAGATGCTCACCACCAGCCCATCCAGTAGTTGATGCCAACGATCAGCAGGGCCACAGCTAGATGCCAGCAGAAGCACATGGTGACGAACATGGTGTTATCGTGTGCCTTCAGATCCCACTGTACTCCGTTTAATGGGTACAGCACGAATCCAATCTGAAAGAACAAACACATATTTGCTCAGTTTTTCTCTGAGAGTGTGATTCATTAGATCGACTCGTTTGAAAATGAAAGTGTTTTTTTGGTGGTGGTTTGCTATTGTATTACCTGAAAGAACCAGGAGCCTTGCAGGATGGTTAGGCTGACCCTGAGCAGCTCCAGTAGGATGTTATCTCGCATGAACACCTCCAACAGGGTGCTGGCCGCCACACCAAACACTGCCACAAACAGCAGGGAGTGGATGTGGGTATCCAGAGGAGGGCGCATGTGCACATGGAAGTAAAACAGGAACCCTGGAGGGGAATGGAACATCCTGGAATATTAACACAACATGACGATAACATCGAGTCAGTGTCTACAGTTCAAAGAGCAGGGAAATATTATTTGTAATAACTATAACAATTATCCTGATGGTAAGAATACCTGCAAATTAAAATACGCCTCAAGTCTGCTAATGACTAGAGATGTACAATCAACCTTTTTGACACTGTACCTTCAATGAAAAAAGCCAGAGAGAGAGCAAGACGGTCAAGACCAAGTGGGACTGGAAGCGGTGACATACTGAGGACTTTAACAATTCCCCAGATGCCGAAGAAGAAGTACATTGTGCTGTGCTGCCAGTTCATCAGCTTCACCCAGGACTTAGTCTCTCTGAGGTACAGGTGGCCATGGGGCCCATCTGGCACAAACTGCTCTGCCATGATGCCTAGAGAATGACAGAACAACATCCTGGTCAAAGGTGGTTGAGAGATTCCATAGTGTAAAATCCTGAAAGAGAGAGTGGTACAAATAAGTTCACCAAGGAAGACACTCACCCACAAAGGCTAAGAAAATAATGAGTGCCCCCTCGATTAAGTCGATTCTGTTAAAGAACAGGGGCAGTTTTTGTCTTCCTTTCGGCTGACGCCTCCTCCAGCAGTGTCGGAGAGGGTACATCACTGACCAACACAGGCCTAACAGCAGAAAGCAGCTGCCGGGAAGGGCATGTCCCTTGAAGTTGGCCATCCTCCTGTCAAAACTGAAACATTTGAATTATGAATGATACATTAAATGAGAAACAAATCATAAACAAGTTGTTTTGTGATAATAGAAAGTACCACAGAGAGTAATTGTTTGAGCAACTTTACAATTTTCACAACTTTAATCAAATATCCAAAAAAGGTGCGTATGAGCTAAACGATGCAGATGGAAATGATTTTGTACTAGGTTTATTCAGTCATCCAGAATGAAAGTATATTTGTTTTTTTTATCTTGAGGTCAATTTAGAACACACATTGAGTCCTGGCAATGACTCCCATGTATCCGGGAGATAGATACCAGTCCTAAAGACATTTGTCTAGCAAATTAAAATGCAAATCCATTTGTGCAGTCCAAAAGAGAGCAAGATGGTTCGAGAGAACCTAGAGGTGCATAGTAAAGAGAGAGAGACCAAGGCAAGAAAATTTGTAGTTTCCAGTCATGTCAGATAATTGACCTAAAAAAAAGCACTTGTGTGATCATAGCAAATTTGAACTTTAATAAAAATGCTGTACTGAGTTGAATATGTATGTGCTGTTTATAATAGGTCATGTTTCTATGTTGTCTGTACTGTGGAAAAAAACAAGAGTTGGTTGTGCGGGTGATGTCCTTTAAGTCATGCTGGTGGGTTGTCACTTACTTATTAGGCATCACAGTGGGCTGGAGTTCCATCCTTTTTATTTTTTGGTTGTTGGTGTAATGTATTGTATACTTTTGGTTGGTTACTGTTTATTTTTGTTTCGACAGAGGGTGTGTGTGTGTGTGTGTGTGTGTGTGTGTGTGTGTGTGTGTGTGTGTGTGTGTGTGTGTGTGTGTGTGTGTGTGTGTGTGTGTGTGTGTGTGATCTAAAAAAGAGGAGTGGTAAGCTATCTGTCAGACAAGTTTTTCTCGACTGTTCGCCTTGCATTTGCTTTCAACATTGCATAAAAGATTGCCTTATTTTCTGTTCATTTTTCTGTTCTCATCACAATTAAAACTAAGAATTGTTGATTTTGAGTTTAATTTGAGTATTTCTCCTCTTCTGTCTGGTCCTATAAATTAAACCGTCAGACTTGTTGACATATGGGCTGTTACCGGATTAACACCAGAGACTTTATACCCTTACTCATCAATCATGAAAGAACACTGTTTTTCTCCACTATTAATAAACTGTATACAAAACAACCATAACAATCCAGAGAAAGTTTAAAATGTGCATACCTTGTTTGTTGTTACAGAGCAGTTGGACGTCTGCTCCCTCTCAAATCAGTGAATCCTGTTAGTTGTGATGAATTGCAATAACAGTAGCCTACCTGTCTGCACACTGTGCACACCTGCTCGTCTACCTGTATTGAAAGCATCATGTGACGCTGCTCTTGCTTGCTCTGCATGACTTGACTGCGACCAATGAGCACAGCCCCCAGGGTTCTAATTACAAATGGAAACACATGGTATGTTTATTTTAATGATGTATTTATGAAATTAATGTATTTTTTGTTGATCATTGTAGTGCATCAATGGAATTATGTGAGACACCTGCAGTGTTTATGCCTACTTCAATAGGCTAATAAATACCGGTTTCATATGGAAACAGTTTGATCTAGTAATATACAGTGCCTTCAGAAAGTAGTCACACCCCTTGATTTTTCCCCCCACATTATGTTGTGTTACAGCCTGATTTTAAAATGGTTTAAATTTAGATTTTTTTGGTCACTGGCCTACACACAATACCCCCTATCCCATTTTTTTTAAATTAGCAATTAATTATGAAAAGCTGAAATGTCTAAAGTCAAGTATTCGACCCCTTTGTTATGGCAAGCATAAATAAGTTAAGGAGTAAACATTTGCTTAACAAGCCACAAAATAAGTAGCATAGACTCGCTCTGTGTGCAATACTAGCCAATAATTTATAACTAACCCAAGATAGTTCAAACGGGTGCTTCAGCTTTACAGCCCCTGTGACATGTCTGGGTTACACCTTCTGTCTTTGATAATAGTGTTTAATGTGATCTTTGATTGACTACCTAATCTTTGTTCCCCATACATACAATTATCTGTAAGGTCCCTCAGTCGAGCAGCGAATTTCAAACACAGATTCAACCACAAAGACCAGGGAGGTTTTCCAGTGCCTCACGAAGAAGTGCAGCTACATTATTGGTAGATGGGTTTAAAAAAAAGAAGCAGACATTAAATATCCCTTTGAGCATGGTGAAGTTATTAATCACACTTTGGATGGTGTATCAATACACCCAGTCACTACAAAGATACAGGCGTCCTTCCTAACTCGGATGCCGGAGAGGAAGGAAACTGCTCAGGGATTTCACCAATGGTGACTTTAAAACAGTTACAGAGATTATTGGCTGTGACAAGAGAACTGAGGATGGATCAACAACATTGTAGTTACTCCACAATACTAACCTAATTGACAGTGAAAAGAAGGAAGCCTGTACAGAATAAATAATTGTCCAAAACATGCATACTGTTTTCAACAAGGTTATACTGCAAAGAATGTGGCAAAGCAATTAACTTTTTGTCCTGAATACATTTGGGGAAAATCCAATAAACCACATTACTGAGTTGCACCCTCCATAATTTCAAGCATAGTGATGGTTGTATCATGTTATGGTATGTTTCTAATTGTTTTTCAGGATAGAAAATAAACGGAATGGAGCTAAGCATTGGCACAATTATATAGGAAAACCTGGTTCAGTCTTCTTTCCGCCATATACTAGGAGATTAATTCACCTTTCAGCAGGACAATAACCTAAAACACAAAGCCAAATCTATACTGGAGTTGCTTACCAAGAAGACAGTGAATGTTCCTGAGTGGCCGCGTTACAGTTTTGACTTAAATCTACTTGAAAATCTATGGCAATACCTGAAACAACCAATCTGACAGAGCTTGAAGAATTTAGAAAATAATAATGGGCAAATATTGCACAATCCAGGTGTGCAAAGCTCTAAGAGACACCCAGAAAGACTCACAGCTGTAATCGCTGCCAAAGGTGCTTTTACAAAGTGTTGACTCAGGGGTGTGACTACTCATGTAAATGTATGTCAAATATTTCTGTATTTCGTTTTCAGTAAATGTGCAAACATGGCTAAAAACAGGTTTAAACTTTGTCATCATGGAGTATGGTCCTTAGATGGGTGAGAGAAAAAAAAACTGATTGAATAAATGTTTAATTTAACTTACACTCCTAACTATAACATTTTCCGCCAAGATAGAACTGCCAAAGGGGGCGGTGTTGCAATCTACTGCAGAGATAGCCTGCAGAGTTCTCTATTACTATCTAAGTCTGTACCCAAACAATTTGAGCTTCTACTTCTAAAAATTCACCTTTCCAGAAACAAGTCTCTCACTGTTGCCGCTTGCTATAGACCTCCCTCTGCCCCCAGCTGTGCCCTCGATACCATATGTGAATTGATTGCCCCCATCTATCTTCTGAGCTCGTGCTACTAGGTGACCTAAACTGGGACATGCTTAACACCCCGGCCATCCTACAAACTAAGTTTGATGCCCTCAATCTCACACAAATTATCAATGAACCTACCAGGTTCAACCCCAAATCAGTAAACACGGGCACCCTCATAGATGTCATCCTAACTAACTCGCCCTCCAAATACACCTCTGCTGTTTTCAATCAAGATCTCAGCGATCACTGCCTCATTGCCTGCATCCGTAATGGCCGGGGTATCCTGGAATGACATTGACCTCATCCCGTCTGTAGATGATGCCTGGCTATTCTTTAAAAGTGCCTTCCTCACCATCTTAAATAAGCATGCCCCTCTCAAAAAAGGTAGAACTAGGAATAGATATAGTCCTTGGTTCACACTAGACCTGTCTGCCCTTGACCAGCACAAACACGTCCTGTGGCGTTCTGCATTAGCATCGAATAGCCTCTGTGATATGCAACTTTTCAGGGAAGTTAGGAACAAATATACACAGGCAAGTTAGAAAAGCTAAGGCAAGCTTTTTCAAACAGAAATATGCATCCTGTAGTACTAACTCAAAAGAGTTCTGGGACACTGTAAAGTCCATGGAGAATAAGAGCACCTCATCCCAGCTGCCCACAGCTCTGAGGCTAGAAAACACTGTCACCACCGATAAATCCACTATAATTGAACATTTCATGGCTGGCCATGCTTTCCACATGGCTACCCCTACCCCGGTCAACTGCCCGGCACACTCCACAGCAACCCGCCAAAGCCCCCACCATTTCTCCTTTACCCAAATCCAGATAGCTGATGTTCTGAAAGAGCTGCAAAATCTGGACCCCTACAAATCAGCCGGATAATCTGGACCCTCTCTTTCAAAAAAATATCTGCCGAAATGGTTGCAACCCCTATTACTAGCCTCTTCAACCTCTCTTTCGTATCGTCTGAGATTCCCAAAGATTGGAAAGCTGCTGCGGTCATCCCCCTCTTCAAAGGGGGTGACACTCTAGACGCAAACTGCTACAGACCTATATCTATCCTACCCTGTCTTTCTAAGGTCTTCGAAAGTCAAGTTAACAAAAAGATTACTGACCATTTAGAATCCCAACGTACCTTCTCAGCTATGCAATCTGGTTTCAGAGCTGGTCATGGGTGCACCTCAGCCACGCTCAAGGTCCTTAACGATATCATAACCGCCATCGATAAGAGACATTACTGTGCAGCTGTATTCATCGACCTGGCCAAGGCTTTCGACTCTGTCAATCACAAAATTCTTATTGGCAGACTCGACAGCCTTGGTTTCTCAAATGATTGTCTTGCCTGGTTTACCAACTACTTCTCTGATAGAGTTCAGTGTGTCAAATCGGACAGTCTCTATAGGTGTGTCACAGGGTTCAATTCTCGGGCCGACTCTCTTTTCTGTATACATCAATGATGTTGCTCTTGCTGCTGGTGATTCTCTGATCCACCTCTACGCAGACGACACCATTCTGTATACTTCTGGCCCCTCCTTGGACACTGTGTTAACTAACCTCCAGACGAGCTTCAATGCCATACAACTCTCCTTCCGTGGCCTCCAACTGCTCTTAAACGCAAATAAAACTAAATGCATGCTATTCAATCGATCACTGCCCGCACCTGCCCGCCCGTCCAGCATCACTACTCTGGACCGCTCTGACTTAGAATACGTGGACAACTACAAATATCTGGGTGTCTGGTTAGACTGTAAACTCTCCTTCCAGACTCACATTAAGCATTAACCAATCCAAAGTTAAATCTAGAATCGGCTTCCTATATTGCAACAAAGCATCCTTCACTCATGCTGCCAAACATACCCTCGTAAAACTGACCATCCTACCGATCCTCGACTTCGGTGATGTCATCTATAAAATAGCCTCCAACACTCTACTCAACAAACTGGATGCAGTCTATCACAGTGCCATCCGTTTTGTCACCAAAGCCCCATACACTACCCACCATTGCGACCTGTACGCTCTCGTTGGTTGGCCCTCGCTTCATACTCGTCGCCAAATCCACTGGCTACAGGTTATCTACAAGTCTCTGCTAGGTAAAGCCCCGCCTTATCTGAGCACACTGGTCACCCGAGCAGCACCCACTCGTAGCACGCGCTCCTGCAGATGTATCTCACTGGTCACCCCCAAAGCCAATTCTTCCTTTGGTCGTCTTTCCTTCCAGTTCTCTGCTGCCCATGACTGCAACGAATTGCAAAAATCTCTGAATCTGGAGACTCACATCTCCCTCACTAGCTTTAAGCACCAGCTGTCAGAACAGCTTACAGATCACTGCACCTGTACATAGCCCATCTGTAAACAGCCCGTCTATCTACCTACCTCACCCCCATACTGGTATTTATTTATTTTGCTCCTTTGCACCCCAGTATCTCTACCTGCACATTCATCCTCTGCCAATCTACCATTCCAGTGTTTAATTGCTATATTGTAATTACTTCGCCACCATGGCCTGTTTATTTCCTTAACTTACCTCTTTTACACTCAGTGGAGTATTGCTGTTTTTAGGAGGACTTAGGCACAATTTCAGTTAATGTCTTACTTTCAGGGAGGTGTTTGCTGGAAGGGAGAGGCCAGTGTAAATGCCAGACTCAAATGAAATTTGCTCCCATCATCAATAATGTTTATTTCAGTCAATCAGATCAATCCAGATAAATATTTAAAGCATTTACTATACAGGTTTTTAAATACAAAATCATCACCCTGACTAGGCATAACAAAACCAACATTTTCAAGTGTTCTTCACTGTTACTATCAGATGTATTCCTTAGAATTGGCAATTAATTATTGCTAATAATTACACAAAAGTTGTGGTTATAAGTGTGGGGATCAGAGTATTGCACAGAAGAATTTCTTCTCCCGAAAGGGGTTCTCAGAGGATGGCACAGGGGTCACCAGTGGGTCCTCCTTGGCATGAGCCTCACAGAAGGCCATAAGATCAGCTGCTGCTTTGGACACCTGCACATATAAAACATGGTTCACAAAGACAAAGATAAAAGATTGGAGAGTGGGGAAAAAGACAATGTGCTCTATTTACAATGTAGTTACTGATAATCAACAGTTGATTCGGTAACAGGAAGAGATATAATCTACTACTGGTACTCCAGCGCAAATGCCCTGTAACCATTCGCTGCTCACCATCATTCTTTCAATGTTGACCTCCAGTTTCAGCTGTTCCACTGTCTTGCGAGCATCTGCAATCTTAGCCATGTTATTGGACATCCTGCTTCCTCTCGCTGTACCTCAGCCTGGTCCAACTGTTTGTAGATCATGTATTATGTTAATGCAAAATCACACTTTTCTTAAAATCCGCTACACGGGTAGTGCCATTTTCCATCATACATACATGCCAAAGAGATAGTGTGTAATGGTTTCATGTGCTTGTTATTCCTTCTGCTGCCTGGGTCTCAGCTGGAAGTGTTACAGTGAGGGCCTCAGAGGGAGAGGTGCAGGGAGGGGCATGCATAGGCAGCAGCATTACCCAGGGGGCACCTCACTTGTTTCTCTGTATCTGTATATGTATCTGTAAATGACATTTGCTTAACACTTATTATCCTTTAATGAGGATCGTACTGTATTTGTGATGATTAAAAGTAGCATTCATTCTCACATTGCATGTGAATAAAGAAAATAACAACCACCTCTCTCATCCCTCCATTTACAATGGCCAATTTTGTTGCTGGTAATCATGTAGCGGTTTGTCTCTTGATGACTGTTGCCCACTATGCCCATTCAGAGGGCAGTGAAACATCCAAACTTAACTGCAGTTTATTTTCTCAGTATTTTCTTTAATCGACAACTGACTGAACTGATGATGAAAACTAGTTTTGTTTTTGACATGAACATTTACATAACATGACCTGCACTTTAATGGACTGTACAACAAAAAATATGTAAAGCTTTAGAATTATTTGCCTATATCAGAACACAGCCAAATGTATGTTTTATTTACCAAAACACAATGCCACTGTCACTATGGTCTACAACACATAAACATCAACACAATTTAATTCAAAGAGTCTAATTAGCCACTTACCGCAAAAACAAGACAGACGGGTTGGTAGGTCCAGGGTTCTACAGTTGAGGTGTGATAGTTGAACAAGGCACACTCCACCCACTTAGAGTTCCAAATGGAGAGAGATTAGGGGTAAGATGGGGAGGAGTGCTTGAATAGGTTGCCTCCTCTTATAATTAGCTGTCTTTCTACCCCCATGTTGGGCTCAATGCAACAGTAGTAGCAGGCGACATGGGGTGTGACCTTCCTTTCTTTATAATTTGCTTATCATCAATTAGACTAGCATTTGATCTGTTTACCTTATACAACTAGATCGTTCTTTGGAAAGGAGATTGTAATTTTGTTGTAAAGGTTGTACTTTGTTTCTCATAATAATTTTTCTTGCAAATTTGGGTAATGCTTATTGGAGTTAATTATTTAAGCCAGTGATCTGCGTGTAACCAAGAGCCTTAGGCAGGACTGGTGTCATGAGAGATACGCCCAGTGGTTGTTTTCCCACATACTCCCACAACAAATATGTACCTGCAAGATTACACAAGACTCTACACATTTTATCTGTTGGGATTGAAGGATGGAGTGTAATACGGAATGTTTAATACCATATAGCTAGCCTATTATCATAATTCATTGTGCGGCTAGGGATCCTGACAGTCTGATATAGCATGTGAAGTGAAATCTCTCAAGGTGCAGTTACAGTAAGCTCCCAGTAACTCATAGTACTGCCTGGATTGTCAGTATCTCCAGCAGGGCTTGCAGGGTTGCCAGACAACAGCAGGGGGCACAGTGGCTGCCTCATAGTTGAATGCCAAGCTTCTCATTAGCAGGTGTTTTCCTGCATTAATTGGTCGTCTCACTGCAAGTAGTGGGCTCCAACCAGCTAGCCCTTCTACACTAACCCTTTATCTGCTGCTGGGGCAGAGGTGGATAGTTTGCCCACAGAAATGTGTTCTGTTAAATGGTGATTTTTTAATTGAATTCATGTTATTTTATGAAACTTTTACTCTAGAGTCTAGACCAGGGGTACTGAACTCTGACCCTACGAGGTCCGGAGCCTTCTGGACTTCTGTTCTACCTGATAATTAATTGCACTCACCTGGTGTTCCAAGTCCTGTGTGGCTCAGTCGGTAGAGCATGGCGCTTGCAACGCCAAGTGTCGTGGGTTCGATTCCCGCTAGGGCCACCCATATGTAAAAGTAGTGGCCCCAGCCGACTTGTAAGTCGCTTTGGACAAAAGCGTCTGCTAAATGGGATATATTATTTATATTATTATTAAGTCTAAATCAGTCCCTGATTAGAGGGGAACTGGCTTCGAGGTCCAGATTGAAGTTTGAGGGGTCTAGACCATGGTGTAATGATATATCATACCATGTATGGAAGTTGCCACAGAGGGCCAAGCAGCTGGTGAGTCATTAAGATGTTTAGAGGTTAAGTAACAGCAGTTTATGTACACTTGTTGATGATATAATTGTTCTGGGCTCGGCCTTTGTGCAGCTCACCGGAGTTGGATGTGACCTGGAGGCACCAACCTCAGTTGAAGACCATTTTCCAGCCCAAGAACTACATGCACTTTTTTTGCTATATAAATGAACTCTTATTATCATGTTTTATTATTATATATTGTGCTAAAATCTATACTTCACATTGAACTGAATGAATTCTGCAGACGATAATGACGGCCCATTGTCAGACACTAACTTGTTCAGATTACACCTGAGACTATTCTGGTGCATTTTAAACTTGTTTTCTTTGCTGACTGGCCATTTCCCTTAACATTTAGTCAATGAATACATTCAAAACACATTTTTAAAAGGGATACTTTGTTTTAAGGCCTGTTATTATGAACTGACCTGGACAAAACATTTTCCCTGAAATAAATTCACATAGGCCCAAAGATGATTTGCAGAAATACATTTATTCTCCAGACACAGGATATCATTATCATGCACTCAACATAGTCTCTGTTTTGATTGGCAGACTCTTCTGTTGACAGACTCTCCTGTTGGCAGACTCTCCTGCTGACAGACTCTCTTCTTGCATGATCTCTAAACTCGTCCTCAGGCTAATTGCGCATAACAATTCTGAGGAATGGGTAGAAGTGTCTGGTGAACGTGATGATGTTGGCCTCTAGCACACACAGTAGTATGCAGAGATGTCGTTTTCCCAATCGCCGAAAAGACCTTGCATCGTTTCTTTGAGGCGATATTTGATTCCAGCACCGAATTTAGATTTGCTTCCTCTCTTCTTTGTGTATTTCCAAACAGTAAGGCTGCAACCTCTTGACACCACCAAGGAAGAGATGCGGTTGTTCCAGCGCCATGGGATGATAGGGACGTCCTCACCTGGGTAAGCATCAAGGTACTCTCCCCCACAACTCTGCTCGTAATAATAGTGACTGTCCTCGAACATACGTGCGCAAAGCTTCACGCCATCTGCGTCTTTCAACGCATTGGCTTCTGGGCATTGGGCATTGAGGACTTCAAAGCACAAAGTGCTCAGAAGCAGAGCGATCATCACCTTCATGGTTGCTTCGTTGGTGTCTGGACAGAAGGGGTGCAGGTGTCTCCTTAAATAGCCTTAATAACCTCTGACCATGTGGATGTTTTGTCATGTGTGAGAATGTGTGTGTTTAAGCAGGTGTCCTGAAGGTTTCTCTTTTTGAACCAGATTAGAACCAGTTCAGAAACCAACATGATACACATTGACCTAGCTATATAACTTACAAATATGCTATATCTTTTAGCCAAATAATGTGTAATACTTAATAACTTTCATGAACAATCCATTTTGCGGTTTTATAAATGCTTTATAAATTAATGAAATAATTATTTATTAATGGTGTATAAATGCTTATTCATGAAAGGTTATAAAGTGTTACCAAATAAAATAATAAAAGGCATCACTCTCAGTCTGGTCAAATCAGATATTTGTTTATTACCAGAAACACATCTAACTGATCTTGAACATGAAACATTAGAATTAAAGTGGATTGGCCAAATATGTTATTTTTCCTTTAACTCCAAGAGCAGAGGGGTCGCCATCCTCATCAACAAAGAAACACCATTTAAACTAATATATTTTTAGGGTGCTTCATTTTAATTCATGGTACAATCAACAATTAACCATACACCATGCTGAATTTATATTGTCCCAAAACTGACTATCCTCAATTTGTCCATTTAATCTTAAAGCATTTACAAGATTTTACCAACTCCAGAATTCTAGTTGGAGGAGACATTAACGCTGTTATTGATCCACTAGCTGAGAAGTCCCATGGCAGTGCGTACATGCATTCAACAAGCGCTCCAGGAACCATTAAAAGCTACATGGTAAAACAAGGTATGGTGGATATTTGGCGCCTCTTCAATCCGGACGAGAGAGAGTATACCTGTATCTCACCTCATCATAAAACGTAATCCCGTATAAACCTTTTCATCGGTAATGCATTTTTGCAATCCCAAATTTCCAAACCCCAAATTCATTCGAGTAGCACCTCCGATTACGCATTGATCAGCCTTGTTTTAACCATCAACTCCGAACGTCATCCTTCAATATGGAAATTGAACACCTTGCTTCTATCAGATTCCAAATTCGATACACATTTTAATGGAAAATGGAACAAATTCATTGAGTTTAAATGCATGGGAGTGTATCTGAGCCAGTGTATTTCAGTAATTTCAAATAATTTCCAAGTGTATTTAATAGCACATCTGAATGTACGCTGACACTACTCTTAGAAACTGCAAAAGTTGTACTTAGAGGAAAAAATATGTTTCTGCTCAGCAAAGAAGAAAAAGGAAAATAAAAAAAGTTGAATTTGCGAAAATTGTCAAGGAGCTTGATACCCTCTTTACATCTACTCAAACGGATGATATAAGCGACTGATACAGGCCAAACTCAAATGTAATTTAATTATTTCTGCAGAAACAGAGGCTTTGATTATGAGAACGCAACAAAATGACCCTGAACTCGAGGATAAGTCCGGAAGTTTCTTGGCTAATATGCTTAAACATAACAAGGAAGTGTTGGTAATCCACTCTATTAAAAACATTGAAGGTAACGTAACCAAAATGAAAATATTAATTCCATCTCCGAAATATTTTATTCCAAACTACTATATATTCTCCGCTAACTCCCAACGAATTTCACTCCGCATCTCGCTTCCCAAACCGATATTCCTACCGCATTAGTGACGTTGGAAGCAGAAAAGGCATCTGACCTTCCTGAACTTGGCACTTGAGTAATTCGGTTTTAGTGCATACAGTTGAAGTCGGAAGTTTACATACACTTAGTTTGGAGTCATTAAAACTCGTTTTTCAACCACTCCACAAATTTCTTGTTAACAAACTATAGTTTTGGCAAGTCGGTTAGGACATCTAATTTGTGCATGACACAAGTCATTTTTCGATATAGGACTCGAATATATGTCGATATAGGACTCGTTTTACTGTGGATATATTTACTTTTGTACCTGCCAAAACTATAGTTTGTTAACCAGAAATTTGTGCAGTGATTGAAAAACAAGTTATAATGACTCCAACCTAAGTGTATGTAAACTACCGATTTCAACTGTAGCTCACCACAAGCCTCCGTATATACCAATAATATAATCTCATATCTGTTCAAATTACTAAATGGGACCAGACAAGGCTGTCCAATGTCTCCACTTCTGTTTAAAAACATTTATTGAACCCTTGGCTGCTGCTGTTTGCCAAAACAGTTCCATCATAGGCGTCCGATCCCCAAACATAACTCACAAAATAAGTGTCTATGCTGATGATATTCTGATGTTCGTACAAGAACCCGATTGATCATTAGAACACTTGCTCTCGACAATCAACACATTCGGTAGTACAGTATATCAGGATATAAGATTAATTGGGGCAAATCAGAGATCCTCCCCATAAATCAATTTAATTGGAAGTCTTTAGCCAAAACAAATCAAAAATCCTACATAGATTCCACTACACCAATAGAATGTTGTCACCAATGGGGCTTGTTGATTCACCTCTGTGTCCATTCTGCTAAAAATACCTTCCAGACACTCATCTCCATGCATTCTGGTTTTGTCCCATCATTGAGAATTACTGGAAAAAAACATTCTCTCAGACGTCCTCCATATTACAATTCCTGCATCCCCAATCAGTCTGTATACTGCATTACTTTGATGATGACGTCCCCTGTGTTTTTGCTATCCCAAAGGACAAAAAACTGTTCCTATTAATTTCATTAGCAATCTTCAAAAAAAGTGATACTGTTAATCTGGGAAAACAGATCCAATGTTCCAACCATACACTGGCTTAGTTTACTGTCTGACCTGGCCTCCCTGAAGAGATCCACCATCAAACAAAATAACAACTGAAGGACTTTAACACAATCTGGGAACCATTCCTATCCTACATTCCCCCAGGCAACCCCAGACAAGATCAAATATGGCACATCCTTCCTGTCCCGTTCCATTCCATTCTGTCCTGTCTTCTCCAGTCTGGTCATCTCTTGTTTTGTCCTGTTTTGACTTCTCCCTTATTTTTAGCTTCCTCTTTTTTTTTACCCAACCTTTCTGCTCTTTCTTGCTTTTTAGTTGCAGTTGACCTTCTTCACTATAATAAACAGTTGTATGTACTGTTGGATGGTGGGATGGGGAGGGTAAAGAGGTGGTAGAGCTATGTGACGGGAGTGGGTATCAAGAGGATACTAGCTCATATTTGGTGCCTGGTGTACTTGCTTTTATATACAGTGCCTTCAGAAAGTATTCAGACCCCTTGACTTTTTCCACATTTGTTACATTAGAGCCTTGTGTTTTTATCTCAATCTACACACAAGAACCTATAATGACAATGCAAAAACATTTTTTTTACATATTTGCTACTTTATTAAATTAAAAACTGATATATCACATTTAAATAAGTATTTGCTGTGTGTTTAAGGTCGTTGTCCTGTTGGAAGGTGAGCCTTCACACCAGTCTGAGTTCCTGAGCGCTCCTGAACAGGTTTTCATCAAGGATCTCTCTGTACTTTGCTCTGTTCATCTTTCCCTCGATCCCGACTAGTCTCCCAGTCCCTGCTGCTGAAAAACAACCTCAAAGCATGATGCTGCCACCAGCATGCTTCACCGTAGGGATGCAGCCAGGCTTCCTCCAGACATGACGCTTGACATTCAGGCCAAAGAGTTCAACCTTGGTTTCATCAGACCAGAGAATTTTGTTTCTCATGGTCTGAGAGTCCTTTAAGTGCCTTTTGGCAAACTCCAAGTGGGCTGGCATGTGCCTAAGGATTGGCTTCCATTTGGCCACTCTACCATAAAGGCCTGATTGGTGGAGTGCGGCAGAGATGGCTGTCCTTCTGGAAGGTTCTCCCATCTCTACAGAGGAACTCTAGAACTATGTCAGAGTTACCATTGGGTTCTTTGTCACCTCCCTGACCAAGGCCCTTCTCCCTTGATTGCTCAGTTTGGCCGGGCGACCAGCTCTAGGAAGAGTCTTGGTGGTTCTCCCATTTAAGAATGATGGAGGCCACTGTGTTCTTGGGGACCTTCAATGCTGCAGAATGTTGAGTCTCAGGGCAAAAGGCTCTGAATAGTTATGTAAATAAGGTATCTGTTTTTTTATTTATAATAAATGTGCAGAAATTTCAAAAAACGTTTCCCTTTGTCAATATGGGGTATTGTGTGTAGATTTCGGAGAAAATATATTGAATCAATTTTAGAATAAGGCTATAACTGTGAAAAAGTCAAGGATTCTGAATACTTTCCAAAGGCGCTGTATATTTGACCCACCCTACTGACTCTATCTGAAACACCCTGTTTTTAAAATACATCTAAATAATGAAGTTGTCATTCCATTATGGAGGGTGTAGGTGGGTAAAAAAAATAAAAATGTAAATGCCTAGTGAAACCACAAAAGCTAAAAAAAACAAACATTATTTACACGGTACTTGTGTACACTACAATAATGAAAATATAAAATGCTCTCATTCAGTGTAACTTATAGGCCTGTCCAATGGTGGAAATGTACTGGATTCACTGAGAAAACCCAACAAAGGGTCATCTGGGTTCGAAATGAATGCTGAAATAATTCACTTCCTGAATCCCCCTCATTTCCACCACTGCCAAAATCAAATTACCATTGACTCGGTCCTTAGGGGGACACAAAATCAGATCTACCTGCTCCATATGTTATTGGCCTCAATGTATTTTAAATGTGTTGATTTTTAAAATTTAACTAGGCAAGTCAGTTAAGAACAAATTCTACTTTACAATGACGGCCTACGCCGGCCAAACCCAGAAGACGCTGGGCCAATTGTGCACCGCCTTATGGGACTCCCAATCACGGCCGGGTGTGATACAGCCTGGATTTGAACCAGGGACTGTAGTGACACCTCTTGCACTGAGATGCAGTGCCTTAGACCGCTGTGCCACTCGGGAGCCCTCTGGGCCACCATAACCACAACTTTCTTCAACTGGTCATTCAGTACAGTACCAACTCCATTGAATTAAATGTTGCACACCATTCTGTTCACTGAACATACCCCAAGTGAGTTCTGGGAAAGTAAGCACATGTCCTGGGAAAGACTGCCATCTGGGTTACTCTCAAATACAACACTCCTTTAAAGACAAAAGGTCAGATGCACTTATGTTACTGTTGAGAATAACCCAGATGGCAGTCATTCCCAGGACATGTGCTTACTTTACTTGAACATGAGCAGTCAGTGACTCACCTGGGGTATGTTTAGTACAACATAACGGTGTGCAACGTTTAGTTCAATGGAGTTGGTACTGTACTGAACAACCAGTTGGAAGAACGTTGTGGTTATGGTGGTCCAGAGGGCGATTGTGTTACGGTGTGCTACAGGAGATTAGAGATTTCAAAAATGGTCACGCCCATATCGATCAGGCCACACCATAGAAAGGGAGCAAACACACCTCAAAGGAATCGAACTGAACTCACCCCTGGGAAAGTACATGTGTCTATCGTGTGCAAACAGTTGGACACGTTCTTCTATCTAGGGCACTATATCTCCCTTGTCCAGCAAGGTGGCGTGTTCAGTATTAAAATATCACAGAACTGCAAATGTCCCATTGTCAGTGCACCCACAGATCTACCTGTTCTGAAGCCAGGAGGCTGGTATCAGCTACATTTATGCCTATACTAGACTCTGGGGATATTTTATATGAAAGCATCCGCTCAGTTTTCGAGATCAATTGAGACCCTTTACCATGGAGCATTGAGATTTATTTTAAACTGCAAAACCCTTTTTCACCACTGCACTTTATATACCAGGGTTGGCTGGCCTTCTCTCGTCACTCTTAGGCTCAGTCACTGGTATACTTTTATTTACAAAGCCATTTTGGGTTTACTTCCATTTTTATTTGGGCATTTGTATTGTTCAGAAATGTGATGGGTACTCTCTTTGTTCGCTGGACTTTATCCTGCTAACTGTTCCAAATGTCCGAGCCGAATTTGGTAAAAGGGCTTTTATGTACTCTGCGCCATCGGCTTGGAACACTTTACAAAATACTTTTAAACTGGAATAACTTGTCCTGATTGGCGTTTTTAATATCGTTGATGAAGGATTTTGAGGTTGATTCCCTGACCTGTCAATATTTTTAATTGGCTGTTTTATGATTTTGTAATACTCTTGTGAATGCTATGGTTTTTTACTATATTACCTGTAGATTACTTTACTAGATTATCTGTCTGTAATTGTGTAATGACTTGGTGCTGCCTATCTAAATTTCAATGAGCCCTTCCTGGTTAAATAAATACAAATAAAATCGCTTATGTTCTTCTTGAACTTTGCTGATAAATATATTTTCAATGTATGTTAAAGGGGGAATCTGGAGTTCAAACAAATTGGTTCCCTGCCACCTTTTTGGCTAAACGGCTTATCAAATTCATAGACAGGGCTATAGATGAAGGACATGATAGTTTTAATAATGTTTTGAAGCTATAGTGTTTTTTAGAATGACGTTGTTTACAATGGAGAAAAACAAGCTTATGTTTTGGGGTCTGATGGAGTGTGACAGACAGTTGAACTAAGCTCATGAGGCTTAGTTTTATTTATTTTTCAAGAATCAATATATATATAATTAATTTAAAAGTCAAATGTATGTAGAATTCACATATTGCCACTTTAATGAAGTGGTTCCCAAATGTTTTCGGTGACTGTACCACCAATTTAATTTTGCTCTGACCGGAGTACCCACTCATGTACATTATACCAGTAAGCCTATGGTCTCATGAGTCTCAAGTCCTAGTATTCCTGGTTGGGAACCACTGCTTTAGTGCATCAAATGCATAGGTTGTTCTACCTTAATTGGAGACGGTTACCAGTGAGAAAGAGGCAAAGCGAGAGGGTACCCTCCCGTCAAAATCTGTCCACGTGGGAATACAGTGATTCTGCTTATCTGTCAAGCAGAGCGACTGCCTTCCTGCCTTTGGGACAACGACTCCCATTGTTAGGGTGTTGACAAGACCAACTCATCACTATATACAGTATCTCTGCTGTTACTGTTGAGAATGAACCAGATGGCAATCCTTCACATAGGGACACTATCTGCAAAATGCTAATTTCTGCCTTTTACCAGCTTCACTCTGAAGGTGTAGTGATGTACCATTTTGAAAACAGATGTTAACTGACTTCGGTATCCTGAACTAATATTCAGAATGACTAATGAAAACCTAACTTTTATTGAGGGGTTGGATATAGAAGATTACATCATAGGACCTTGAAGAATCACATTTATAATAAAATATCACAGAAGTTTGTTGATGGATAGACATGTGAAAATGAGAATGTGTCTGGACATGTGCCATCTTGGTAGGGTCAATTATACACCGAGTGTACAAAACATTAAGGACACCTGCTCTTTCCAGGACAAAGACTAACCAGTTGAATGATATGATCCCTTATTAAATCCATTTCAAATCAGTGTAGATGAAGGGGAGGAGACTTGTTAAAAAAATACACAAATTTAAGACATGAGACATAGATTGTGTGTGTGCCATTCAGAGGGTGAATGGGTAAGACAAAAGATTGAAGTGCCTTTGAAATGGGTATGGTAGTAGGTGCCAGGCGCACCGGTTTGTGTCAAGAACTGAAACAATGCTCAATTTTTCACACTCAACAGCTTCCCGTGTGTATCAAGAATGGTCCAAAACCCAATGACACTCAGCCAACTTACTACAACTGCGGGAAGCATTGGAGTCAATATTAGGAAGGTGTCCTTAATGTTTTGTACACTTAGTATACTCCTCTAACAAGTGCACAACCTACTGGTATCTACCATACCCAGGCAAGGGGATCATGTTTCACATGCTTGTCTCAGATATCACATCTGACAAATATTTCAGTTTCAACTTTCATTATGCATTAAACATGATCTAGTTTAAGAGAAGGTACACATAACACCAATCTTGAATGTAGATTAAAACTACTGTAATGTTTATAGAAATGTGTATAAAACCCCAAATGAATGTAACACTAAATGGTTAACAGTCTTGTTTTTACACTAAATAGATGCTGTTTAAGATGAAAATGTATCCTATTTATCTGTCATAGAAAAAAGACACACAAGAACCAGACAGTGCAGCCCTATAACTTTGCTTGAGGCATGTCTACCAAGGGTGTCACTGTCACTCACTAGTCTACTGGACATTGCAATATGCATTTCTATTGTCGAGGTGTTGTGTCTTCCTTTCCTTGTTTAATCAAAACATCAGGCCTTTTTAAAATACAGACAAACTAAGAGAAGAAAGTGGACCAATAAAAGAAAATGTAAGTTAAGAACCTGCATTTCATAGTCACATCAACATTTGGGAAGATACATACAATGTAAAATGTTTTACAGCTTGACCATGCCTAAAAGTAAAAATAATGGAACAATGTAAGAAGCTCAATTGAAATGTTATGTTTCAATGACAAATAAACAGTATATTCTCCCTTTGTATCACCCCACCATCTTACAAAAGCAGTTGCCACTGTAGGAGTTGAAGCAATCTGCAGGGCACCTCCCTGGCAGAGCAGGTTTCATCAAGCAGCACCCATGTCTTTGACAATTGGAGCACCACCATCATTATGCAATGTCAAGGAGATGACAAACAGAGATCAGACTGTGGAAAGAAAAAACGATCAAATTAAGAAAATGTACGTATGCTGCTACCAGTAACAGTGTACAAGAAAGAAGCCAAAGTAATATAAAAAATTACATTGTGTAACAATCGTGGAAACCATGTGTTAGATGTATTTATTTTCTAACATTCCACCTATTCCGCTCCAGCCACTACCATGAGCCCATCCTCCCCAATTAAGGTGCCACCAACCTCCTGTGGTTCATACCTCCATAATCAGCACTATCTTATTTCCCCAACACCTTATCAATGGCATCAACCAATGTTGCCATTTTCTGCTCGTTGTCCACAAAGCCTGACCCCTCCTGCAGAAAGAAAATGTTTGATTGATACAATATTTTTTTAAATACATACTGTGCACACATGTTTTGTTGGGTGAAGAAACAAGTTCCACTGTTTGATACGGTACCTTCTTTGAGTGGACCAACTTGCCATTCACCTCCACCTCAAACCACCCAGAGGTTGAAGGTGTGCTTTCACCAGTCTGGTGAGTGAGTGATGGATGGATAGAAAGGATGTGAGACAGAAAGAGGGGTGTCAGTATAGTAACTTGAAACAAACATCTGGTAACATCCATCTGCAATTTTCTGCTCTTTAGGCTACTTAAAATGACTCACAATCTCAAGATCACCTGGGAATTCATCCTCAAGCTGTGTCTTGAGTCTGGTGAACTAAAAATGAAGGCGTATACATACCACTCAGATGTAGAAAGAATGAAATCAAAAGATTCATTTTTAATCAAATTGTACGAGCACATGTTTTAATACACATTTAATGGACACGTACCTTGGGCCCGTACCCTCATCCACCGCTAGGCATGAGAAACAGAGAGAGGATTAGTGTCAAACAACTGTGTCAAACAAACAGCATGCTTTCATTTCACTGTGCCATGTCTATGCAACTTTATTAGCAAATAGCTCCAGCAACTCATTTTCAGAGAACACACACATTTGGGTGAAGGCCTAAGATTTCTCCTACCCAACAATCAATCTAGCAATTTGCAAACGCAACCAAGCGGTAATGTTACCTAAATAAACCATTGCATGTAGGATAAACTGTACCGTCAGCAGTAGTAAAAATAGCAACCTACCAGTAGATGATATGAACTTTGACTCCCATATCGCAAATCGCAGCAGCCCTTCTCCGAGAGAGATAGTAGTTGCAAAAGGGTTGTCGGTGTAAGGCTATTTCCTTGATATTTGACGTTGTTATGAAATAAATAAGGCGGAGCGACCCACGAATCATCTTCATGAGGTCCCCGCTCACACGGGAGAGAACACATCTTTACCAAGGAGGAGAGATGTGTTTTTTGCATTACCAAAATATTTCACATGAAAACAAGTATGGCAAGAATAAGTGCATGTTCTAGTCTTGATTATTTGTATGCATATACATAACGTTTTCATACATAGATTTATTCACATAAGTAAATATATAAAACAGTACATTTTGTCTACCCCTAAAAGCTTGCATCAAATGGTTTGGTTGGGAAATTCGACCTTCCAACTACGTCATCGTTGCGTTCACGTGACCACTAAACTTTAGAGAACGAAGCCCTTTTAGCCTGGAAACTGCGTAATGTCCACATCTTCTCCCGCCACAAAACACTTCTTCAACAAAGATATTGTTAAAAACAAGTCTTTATTCTTCCCTAAGTGATTTGAAATAACCATTATATTTTTGCTTGATTCATTTGATAAAGGGAATATACTCTCTTATAGAATGTTCTTAGAAATATAACTTCTCATTACAATAAATAATTTAATTATACATGAAAAGCAATACCTTCAGGATTTACTCAATTCATTAAATCTAATGTGTTTTGTAGAACATGTCAACATAGAGGCACAATTTATGTTGTGTGGTTGCCCCCAGCTGGATAAGAAATGTATTAAGGGAAGGTTTACATTCCAAGAACAAGCTCTCTCTGGGGGAAATTCTTCTGGAATGTAGACATTACTGAAATTGAATGGAAAAAATCTTGGTTGCTCCCTCACAAATGTTGTATTTCAAATGAAGTAAAACAAATTAACTTTGAAATATTGCACAAACTATACCATTGTAATAACTTTTAATAGCATGTTTTGTGATAAAAAAAAGGGAAACTACACATTTTATGAGTGCGACTCTGTGAAGTTATTTTGGCACAAGTTAAGTAATTACATGTGTTATCTCATTAATAAGACCCATGTATTTACAATGAAAGATGTAATATATTATTCAAATGAAAACAAACTACTGAATTAGTTGTTCATTTCTTAATTCTCTCTCGTCAATTTTACATACACAAAAACAAATATTTGAAATGTCCCCATACAATCTCTAGAATTAGTCAATGACAAAACAATGTATTCTTACAACTTTATCATAGTTTGATACAATTGTAACCCCTGACCCTTTTCTGATTATTTTATTTGAGATACTTGCATTTCTGTGAAATTGTTGTCAGTGGCAATTCACTGGTAGTGATTTGTATTTCTTAAAATACAATACAAATATACATATAATTAAATCAAGAAATGACAGAATGACTCCAATTCACAATCCAGCAATCTATTGGAGTGAACCAGTGTCAGGATCCACAATATAAATGCATAGTGTTTGTAGACAGTACATAATTTGGAAGAAAAATCCTGCCAGGATTGTGGTTTCCCAGGGAAAATCAGTGGGTGGCCTGACATGACCAACTTGTTGGAAATCTATCCTGTACAGTCATTTTTTCTAGGAACAAATGTTTTGTTGAATTATTTCTCTTCATTCAAAAGTGTTGGTGTTTTTGACTGCATTATGATGTTCTCTAGTTCTGCTTTGCCCAGCCCATCATAGGTTCAACCTGCCAGACTAAGCTAAACAGCTAATCCTTTATGCAAACGTTTCGAAGGTGGCACCAGGTGGGCAGGCAGCTCCCCTGGGAGCCCATGGCCCTCCAGCTTGGCCTCAATGAGGTGGATGGCTAAGGCAAACTCCTCATCATCCAGCATGCCATCACAGTCCACATCAGAAAGCCTCCAGATATGGCCAAGTACTGAGTTTGGCAGGTGGGTGCTGACCATCCACTCCTTGGCCTTAGTACCGCTCAGTTTGCCCTCATTTGGACAGAGATTGTAGAATATCTCATCATATTTTTGTTTATCTTTTGTCACCACCCACTCATCATTCTGCATTTCCCTGCTTACTCCACTCTTTGTAACTTGCTCAAAGAGAGACCAAGAAGGTTCTAAGAATGTTCCATCCGGAATCCCTGGCAGGGAAGCCTTCTTCAGATCCTGTCGATGTAGTAACGGCATCAGCTTTGCAATGTCATTGGACAGTAACTTGTCCAAGGAAGCCATTAGGCTGGGCTTGAGTGTTTTGAACTTTGTGAAATCTTGTCCCATTAGCCGTTCCTGAGAACAGAAAAAAGCAGGAAAGCCATATGAGCATGATTTTGAGTAAGTGATAATCAACTAGTCTGATCTTCTAGAAGTTGTACTGATCCTGAGAGCTTTCTGTTTCCTGTAATAAACACATCAACAATAACCATTATGAGTAGGGCCCTGTGTTTTGTGCAATCATGTGACGTGACTGGATTTTAACCTTTATTTGAAGCCTTTTCATTAAATGTTTCCCTTTTGGTACAGCGCCATTGTCAGACAACTGCTTACATTTTGTGTGTGTAATTGTTATTTCTGGATGGCTTAAAATACAGGATAAAATATTACTGTCACATTATGACTGCACAAAACATAGGACTAATTATGAGTTCTTGGTAAACGGAATAGGTAATCCAACCAAATATGCATGCAAGAAAATTGGGAGGGTAGCAGACCTGCATCTTGGCACAGTCAGGGAAGTCACCAGCTGGTACTCGCTGTTGCTGTTGAATCTTGGAGAAGATGAGAGGAAGCTTATAGATCAGGTTCTGCTTCTTGCTCTCCTTGCAGAAAACTGTGGGCATCTCCTGCTTAAGATGGTTAATGATATGCGCATGGGCCTAGAGTGAGGAGGACAAAGATGGGAACCACTTAACTTTTGTTTCAAAAGAGTCCATCATTTTTAGATTCATGTCTGTGCAAATGCTCTCCAAGTATACACTTATGTTTATTTATAAACAATTATATCAAATGAATATAGACAATAAACGTGCCTCACCCTAACTAGGCGTGCCCTCTTAACGAGGTCATTAAGTTTCCGTACGGCAGCATTTCGAGGCAGGTTCCGGATATCCGCCAAAAGATCCAGTTCCTCAAGCTCCAGCAGTTGACAGTGGTCAGACAACAGACGTGGCTGTGACCAGAGGGAGACGATGTAAACCCGGAGTATTTCAGGTGTTTGAAACACCTTCCCCAGTGACCACATGAGAGCACCATACACTCGCATCAACTGTTGAGAGTCGACCCTGTCTGCTTTATTCAGTACCACACGCAGCTTGTCTTCATAGCCACACAGAGCCCCAAAGGCACGTGTGAGCTCATCAGAGAACTCCAGTTTATGTGCATCAAACAGAAGGATGATGTGGTCCACACGTTCTGCAAACCAGCGCAGCACTGCTGGGAAATCATATCCTAAATTAAGAAAGAATAGCACAGAAGTTGTATGAATCCATTAAAAGAAGTGGAACACTGAAAATGAATAACTATGCTTTAGGTCAACATGCATAATCCCAGTGGACCAAATATTAAATATTTCATTTGGCTGTTAGCAGCTCCACCCTTGGATTAATATCTCCGCAGAGTCAAAATAATCTGCAGTCCTCCCATCCCATACAATAATTTGACATCATACATTCTGCTTCAAATCAAGACCCACCCTCTCTCTGAGGACCGAGGGTGTCTCAGGGAGAGTTGGGATATCCCCCAAAAACATTTCCAATTCACAAGTGTATTAAACACACTTGTACAAATATAAGCACTCCAAATTATTATCGTTTTTTAATCAACAGTCTTAGAAGTCAAAATTCCAGCAGGATAAGGTATATGCAGAATACATGAACCACTGAAAAGTTTTTCAATTCAAACAATTGATTTGAGATAATATATTAGGACAGTAGGACTTCTCCATCCCCCATTCACTGTATTTTTCTTGCATCTAACCTCGACTCATTCTCCTCTTAGCCGAAGATAAGATGCCTGGTGTGTCAATAATGCTGACACTCTCCAGGACTTGATTTGGCAGCAGGGCACACTGGAATCTTGGGGAAAGAGAAAACAAGAATTTGACTGTCTGCATCAAACTTTGCATGTTTTTCAAACATCACCGAAGATGCAATATGTGTTGAAATTGAAATTCTAAATAACATTTCCAAGCTTGTCCTCTTTGGTAGCACTAAAGTTAATGCAGCTCACTTTTTCATTTCTCATGTCCCCCCTTTCCCTATTCTCAGTTTTCCATCCACTCCTTGATTTGCTTTGTTGGCATGGTTATATTTCCTGTCCCTGCACCTCAATTAAAACATTTATTTTGCCAACAGCCACTAACTTTGCCCTGATGTCCTCTTACCTGTTCAGGAAGGTATTTCCAAAAGAGTTGAGGTGGCGAAAGGGCTTTTTGTGGTCTACTGACAGAGCATTGCCTGGGATCAGTTGTTCTACCTCCCCATGCATGATGGCAGTGAAGCTGTCTGTCGTGGGCTCTGGACCAACACGGCTACCTGGAAAGTCTTGCTCAAGCAGATATCTTTATCACACACAAAGAGATAACCAATATAAAGAAAGACATTTGTATGGCAAATACTGTATCTGTGCCATAGGTCCGTGAGCCCTTACAATAGATTAAATAACTTAAGTCACCTGATAAAAGTAGTCTTCCCTGTCGAGTATTGACCCATCACCAGCACCATCGGTTTGTTGTCAAAATCGGCTTCCTCAAAGCTGGGAGAGTGAAAGTGTTGGAAGCCATATTGCTTCTCTATGGGAAGCAGCCTCTTATAGTAAAGATACTTGAGCTCTTTTGTGACTGCGTTGACATCCTCCAGCGTTTCAGAATTTCTGTCCTTCAGCCCCCCACTAGACATGATGGTGGAGTAATATAGAACAAAAAGGTACTTGAAGTGTTGGTGAGTCTCTTATTCTGCTGTAGAAGAATGTGAAAAGTAGTGACTGCAAAGAATGAGCTGTAAATTGTGAATAGAACACCGTGGTCTGAGCTGCCTGAGCCTATGCTGCCTCGGGGACATGCTCAGAGGGTGGAGATGGGTGTTGACCACAGCTGTTCAAGTGCACCTAACACAGACATATCAATTGGGATTGGGTGGAGGAGTGAAACAATGCAATTTTCTACTGAGAAGGCGAATAAGAAAAGCTTGGACATAATAAAAAATAAAAGCTCAGACACACATGGTACCAATAAAAAAAATGGTCAGCCCTGGCCTCCTGAATGGCGCAGAGGTCTAAGGCACTGAATCGCAGTGTTGCTGCGTCATTACAACCTGGGGTTCAATCCCAGGCTGTGTCATTACCGACCGTGACCGGGAGTCCCATAGGGCGGCACACAATTGGCCCAGTATCATCCGGGTTATGAGGGTTTGGCCGGGGGGCTTTACTTGGCTCATCGCGCTCTAGAGACTTCTTATGGTGGGCCGGGCGCCTGCAAGCTGACACCGGTTGTCAGTTGAACGGTGTTTCCCCCGACACATTGGTGCGGCTGGCTTCCGGGTTATGCGAGCGGGTGTTAAGAGACGCGATTTGGCGGGTCATGTTTCGGAGGACCCATGACTCGACCTTCCCCTCTCCCTCTACCGTTGGGGAGTTGCAGCGGTGAAACAAGATCGGAATCACGAAAAAAAAAAAAAAGCTACTTTTTTTTTTAAAAATAATAATATTTTTTAAAAGTTGGCAGCTCTTGTGCCAAACCAGAAGACTAATAGGAAAGCAAGTATGCCTATGCAATTCATCAGCCAGTCAGGCCAGTTAGTTTGGCAGACTGGTCTCAGACTATGCCGTAACATAGAAAACATAAATCCGGGACTCAAATTATACTGAACAAAAATATAAAACGCAACATGAATTTAAAAGAGTTACATACAGTTCATATAAGGAAATCAGTCTATTGAAATAAATAAATTAGGCCCTAATCTATGGATTTCACATGACTGGGAATGCAGATATGCATCTGTACCTTAAAAAAATAAAAATAACATTTTTAAAGGTTGGGGCGTGGATCAGAAAACCAGTCAGTATCTGGTGTGATCACCATTTGCCTCAAGAAGCGTGACATCTCCTTCGCATAGAGTTGATCAGGCTGTTGATTGTGACCTGTGGAATGTTGTCCCACTCCTCTTCAATGGCTGTGCAAAGTTTTTGGATATTGGCGGGAACTGCAACACGCTGTCGTAACATGCTCAATGAGTGACATGTCTGGTTAATATGCAGGCCATGGAAAAAAACTGGGAAATGTCCAGCTTCCGGGAATTGTGTACAGATCCTTGCGGCATGGGGCCGTGCATTATCATGCTGAAACAGGAGGTGATAGCAACGGAAGAATGGCACGACAAGGAGCCTCGGGAACTCATATCTCTGTGCATTCAAATTGCCATTGATAAATTGCAATTGTGTTCGTAGCTTATGCCTGCCCATACCATAACCCCACTGCCACTGACACTCTGTTCACAACATTGACAACAGCAAACTGCTCGTCCACACAACGCCATACATGTGGTCCGCGGTTGTGAGGCTGGTTGGACACACTGCCAAATTCTGTAAAAAGACTTGAGGCAGCTCATGGTAAAGAAATGAACATTAAATTCTCTGGCAACACCTCTGATGGACATTCCTGCAGTCAGCATGGCAATTGCACACTCCCTCAAAACTTGAGACATCTGTGGCATTATGTTGTTTGACAAAACTGCACCTTTTAGAGTACACCTGTGTAATGATCATGTTGTTTAATCAGCTTCTTGATACCCCACACCGGTCTGTTGGATGGATTATCTTGGCAAAGGAGAAATGCTCACTAACAGGGATGTAAACAAATTTGTGCACAACATTTGAGAGAATAAGCTTTTTGTGCACATGGAACATTTCTGGGATTTTTTTTCTGCTCATGAAACATGGGACCAACACTTTACATGTTGCGTTTATATTTTTGTAGTTCAGGAAGTGTACTGGGCTTTAACTAAGTGGTATTTCCTCTATTGTGTGAGTGTTGATGAAAGTTACATTTGTCTCACTCAGGTGTTGTTTTAAAATAAATGTTATTTAAATACTTTTGTTTGTTTGAAAATTGTTTGAATGTTCTTGAACCATTCCTTTAATGCAACAGTTCTTCACGGATAGTGTTCGAGACATTTCTTACTTCTAAATGAATGCTGAAATTATTGTACAAGCTTCGCTGCTGAACCCGTGTTTTTACTTCATGCAAACCAAGGACAAAGTGCAACAACTCCTCACAACTTTACATATAGGATACATATTATTTGGTATGGTACACATTGAAAGCACCTTACAACGACTTATGATGAAAATTCACAGCTCACATGTAGATATGTGGGTCAGACGCTAGTAGGCCAGACACTTTTTTTACATGTAAAAACAGACGGCACACAAGTGTGGCTTTGAGCCCAATAGCTGCATTATTTGTTTGCCTTGTCATTGATTTTTCAACTCTTTACCTAGATGAGTTGAAATCAGCTAAATCTTAAGCAGGAATGGATGGATATTTTCTCACAGTCCCATGTTGAGTGTGCATATCCACAACTCTGTTCTTACTATGATACTGACTACAAGCTCACAACTCCTCCCCTCCCACCCAAGTCTTGCTCTCATAGGACACTAAAGACTGATACAGAGTCTCTCTTGTCTTCTTGGCTCCATTCTTGTCACTGCCCCTTTCTCCATACACCATCGACCCTCCCATCAGTTTCTCCACATAGTCACTGTTCTGGTGAAGGAAAAGAATATGATCCAAATGCTGGGGCCCCAGAATGGCCCTGTGTTGAGCAACAGTAGTCTCTCTAGGAGCAAAAGCTCTGTCTGCAGCCACAGCCGTAGTAGGAATAGCCAGAAATGTACGGGCAAGTCTGGCCACGGCAGGGAAGCGATGCTCCTTAGAGCGCCACCAGTGGAGAGGTGACAGGCTACGTTTGCACAAAGGCTCTGCAATGTAGTTCTCCAGCTGTTGGTGGATCTCAGGCATTCGCTCAGTGGGATCCTCTCCTAGCAGTATGTCGTACATGGTTTTGGCCACTGGGCTCACTTGATTATAGGAAGGGGGCTGCAGATGAACGATTGTTGACTGAGAGTTCATCAATCTCATAGTCACTCCCCTTTCCCTTCCCTCTTCGCCCTTATCACCTCCTTTATCACGCTCTCTGCTTATTTCCTCTGCCTCTATTTGCGCTTGAGTAGATAACAGTTCTTTAACCTTGTCGTGCAGCTTACTACGTGCATGTGGGCTGAGGAAGCGCAGCTCCTTAAACCTCGGGTCCAGGAATGAGGAGAGGACAGCAGGGCTGTCCAGTAAGGCCTCCTCTTCACCCAGTTTCCACTGTCGCTCCATTCCTGACTGCACGGTCTCCATGACTCCTCGAGCCACAGGGCAGCTGCTCTCGGCGATGTGTTGCCTTAGGACACGGAATACGCCATGCAGGCACGGCATAAGGGTGGAGATGGACACATTTATGTCCTCACTCAAAAAGGAGGCAGCGATGCGCATGGTCTTAAGAACTGGCACCAGCTCCTGGAGGAGACGCCACTGGTGGTCCACTAAATTTGGAGCAGCTTTCTGCTCCTCTAGAACCGAGCTCACCACCCATTTCAGCCCTAGCAGACTTTCACACATGTCGATAGTTGTTGCCCAGTGCCCTGGGTCATCCAGCGCCAGACAAGCACCGGCTTTATTAGCAGCTTCTGCTTTGTGGATCAGAGCGGCAGCAGCAGGTGTGTCATGCTGGAAATGTGAAATAATCCTGCGGGCCTCAGAAAGAGCCTGTCTGACAGGTTCCATCCATAGTCCTTCCTGGATGCAGAGTTTGAGGGCTTCCCCTGCACAGTGTAATGCTACCCAGCTCTCTGGGAGATCCTGAGGCGATTGCCCTGGTCCAGCAATTTGATTTTCTTTCTGAAGTCCCATATTCGCAGTCCCTCTGGCCTCTGAGGTCTTGGGAGTATCGTGCACAACACAGAAAACAGAGCTCTGGGGGAGATGGAAGTCAGAGAGAACTGCCTTTAGGGTGTCACCAAATTGAGTGAACCCACTTCCACAAGCCCTCTCTCTGATAACGGTCATGGGACGGGTCTGCAGCACACAACGGGCCAAGCGCCAGTCTTTGTCAATAAAATGTGCACTTACAGTTAAGAACACCCGGCCGCTTGCTCCCACCTCACAACCTGCTACTGACCTCCAGTATTCAGTGCAAAGTGTTATGCCACGTGGTGCCAGGCCAGACTGAAGACACTGCTGCAGTTGCAGTTTAAGAACATCATAGCGATGCCAAATAAGGCTGCCGAGCTGAGAGGGAGATGGCACTGGGTACTGTGGTTCTAAGCAGCTCAATAGAAGACGAAATCCCCTCTCCTCCACCACAGACAGTGGCTGCAAGTCCCTGTACACCACTTCTAATATTAGGTCAGTCAGGAACCCAGTTCGCTTATCATTGGATTCCTTGATACAAGTGCCACTGCGACTGCTATCACCAAAGTGGTTGTTCTCACTGTATAGTAATCCAGTATTTGAATTTGACGGTTCCAAATCTCGGCTGCAGACAGGGTTGGCATTGGCACCGCCTCCTACATCTGGGGGAGCACATGTGATTCGTGAACGTTTGGCCGTCCCATGTTCAGGAGATAAGTCAGCATCCTGCTGCTCCTCTTTTACAACTACGTGCAAATCAGGCTGGAACATGAATGTGTTGGCAGTAGTAGATGTAGTGGAGATGTTGCAGGGGAATCTGGGCTGGGCCATTGGCTGAAGTGATGTAGCTGGAATCGGTGCCAAGGCCACCACTGTGTTATGGAGTACAGGTGGACCATTGTCACGTATATTATGTTTGCGGACAAGGTGCTCCCTCATAGTCGTAGTGCTGTTGTGAAAAGACAACTGTCTCTTGCATATATTACACTCAACATACATCTCATTAAGCTGGATATAGTAATTCCAAACTGTAGACTTGCGTCTATCCAGAACCAGTCCTGGTGGTCCCCGATCCCCCCTTCTCCTCAAATTTGGTCCCAGACTGCTGGACAACGGGTACTCTCGGAAATCCATGTTAGAGTTGTCAGAGATCACTGGAATGCAAGATAAATACACATTTGTTCAATGTTAGGTGAATCTGTGACTAATTGCCATTTAACTACTTTAGCAATAACAACTAATTAATAAAGGGCACAGAAAACATGCACTAATTGTATGATACACCATAATGTTTGGCATGCATTTTGATTTCCTTTTCTATCTCAAAACGTGACTAAGGATCTCAAGATGTTCTCCTGACAGAAATATTTTCTCCACCAAAGAGTTAGAGGTCCCTTTGCACCTGCCCGGTCTGTCAGTTCAGACTAGGGTCCATTGATCTTTGATAATGGTATATTTCACCTGAGATGAACGACTATATCCAACTACTAATTATCTCGAGTCCTGAAAAATGTGATTATATACATTTTCTTTTTTTAAATGTATAACAAATATCGGAACTCCATCTGAATACCTCGATAAAATTACAGCGCCCGTAGATTCAAAATAAGGCCATCTCTATCAAACTAGAGACCTTTGAACGGGAACTGATCAAACACTTTGGGTTATAGTCAAAAGTGCATGCGCTGAGAAAAACGAGAAACATTCACATAACCAAATACAATTTCGACCAAATGAATGCATATGATCATGCAAAAATACCTGTGATTTCCGAGTCAGACTCTACATCCCCCCTAGGTGTAGCTTTAGTGACAAGAGGATGTTTTTTTCGCAAATGGTATTGCAAGCTTGTTTTGCTGCGGTGGTAGGAAAAGCTCTGTTCGCAATGGAAACAATAAACTATGCTTTTGTCTGTTAAGATTCCTTTCGCATCCAATTTAAAGCCAAAACTTCCATATAAACTTCCCTTGAGTGGTTTATAGCCTTCCATTGTTAGTAGTAATGGTCAATTATATAGATAACCTTTGCTAAAATGTCTCACAAAAGTACCATACCACCACGTGTTTTTATTACTGATCACCTGATTTTACACTTCCGGTTTCAGTGTGACGTGACGCGTAGTTAAACATAAATACATTTGACTGAGTTTACTGTTTTCTGCAGAGGACACCACGTACGATTTTCAGAGCTCACGAATAATAATTTGTTTTAAAAAGATGGATAATTCCGGGAAAGAGAAGGAGGCTTTGACTCTCATGGCCGAGGCTGATAAAAAGATGAAATCCTCACGAGGATTTGGGACGTTGTTCGGGTAAACTCAAACTGGCCTAGCCAACCTTTAGTAGCTATCGTTAGCGTGTTTGTTTTGTATTAGCTAACGTTCGCTACTTGTTCCAGATCCCATTTGTATTGCTTTTAATCTTTTTAAATCAATTTCTTATTAACACTTTGTTCTAGCTAGCTATTTGTGTAGGTAGCTATCAAGTAAACGCAATGACATTTATTTTAACATGAAAGTATGGAGCTGCGAAACACAATAAAAATTATTAAAATAATAACGTTATGTACAGTGACGATGACGTTAACTAACTAGCTATGTCACACACACACACCAAATGTTTAGCCACAGTCTCATCAGATTCCCTATTCAACTGTGGTCTACTGACAGTGTTGTCATGTCACTTTGCTGGCTCCACATGTTAAGTGGTTTAGCCAACTCCTCTTTTCTCCCCAAAATGTTTTTAAACAAGATGACAACAACAACACATCTCTGTTCCTTTTCTGTTTCATGAGTTAGTAGTTTTCCATCTTTTTTTTCTTCTTTTGCTTTTCTTTTTGAATTATTGTTATTCCATACTTAATAGTCTACGTATATATTATTATGATTTTATTTTATTTCCTATATATTTCTCTAGTTTTTGGAATCAAACGACGAAATTAGCGTCAAAACATTCCTTACATTAATTCCCTTACAATCAATCTCAAAAAAGGATTTGAGATTGATTGTAAGGAAAGTTAAAATATCGAGAATATCCCATAATTTGCCCCCTCCGCTTTCTTAATCATAAACTTTGTTAACAGCCAATTGGCAACAGATTTTCATGCTACTATTCAGAAATCCGCGTTAAAAACTATATGTTTCCCAACAGAGATGTTTCCATTAAATTGGACTTGTTGCAGGTAAAAGACTGCGCGATGACGTATTGCAAATAAAATATATTTTGCAGTTAAATTCCCATGTACGGAATAAAACATACACGTTAAATGGGTTTTCATCGCATTTTCCACTCTACTGATGGATATATCACACTTTTTTTGTTGCTTTATATAGTCTGCTATTGGAAAATGCGCTCAATCCCACAGCGCTATCGAGGGTTTTATTCTGGTGACGCTATAATCGATGTTTGGCTGCTATTTGACAAACATAAATAGTCGCTCTTTTGTCCATAATAATAATATCATGTAGGCTAAATGTGCACTCTAGCCAACAGTGCTGTTGGTTAGAAACATGTGCCAATATCAGAGTTGGCACACTCGCTATATATCGCAATATTGTTTGGAAACCAATTTAACTTGTATTTTTTATTCAGTACATGGGAATTTAACAGCAAAATATATTTTATGTGCACTACGTCATCACGCACAGACTTGTATACGCAACAAGTCAATTTGATGGGAACATCTCTGTTGGGAAAATGGGCATATTGTTTTTAAACGGATTTTTGAATATTTGCATAAAAATCTGTCCACAATTGGATGGGAAAAAATATCCGGAACACCTTTTTTTGTCTTGTTCCTTCATTGTCATGACCAACATGTTTTAATAGTGATATGTAGTATAAGATCTAAATATCATTTTCTGTCTTTTTCTCCAGAGGTTCATCTCGCAAGTATGAGGAAGCCTGTGACATATATGTGAGGGCAGCAAACATGTTCAAAATGGCCAAGAATTGGAGTGGTAAGATTTGGTTAGAATTGAATAGTGGACATTTAGAACTGTAAGGGGTGTGGTGTGTAACCAACATAATATCTTGGTTCATATTTTGTTCCAGCTGCTGGCAACGCATTCTCTCAAGCAGCACACCTTCATCTGCAGATGGACAACAAACTTGATGGAGCCATCAATTTCCTTGATGCAGGCAATGCTTTCAAAAAAGCAGACCCACAGGGTACATCCCGTTTTACTTTACACCCTGAAAAAAGATTACAGTTGCATTATCAAGATTATTGGGGTTATGGGACAGACATGCGTAAATGTTATTATATTCTCAAGGGTTGAAAAATGTATGCCACTGTATATGCCCTATTATAATGTAACTGGGTTTTTAATTGAATGTACTTTTTATCTCCACAGAAGCCATCAACTGCCTGAACCAAGCCATTGAAATTTACACAGACATGGTGAGAAGCTGGGAGTATTTCTGCATTCACTACACAGTGTAATAATAAAGAAGTAAATCTCAAGCCTGCTCAATGATAGACAATTGTGCCTAGTGTTCAGGAGCACTAGTTGTATGTATGTGTTGATTATTATTTCACTTCTTCTTGTCTGCAGGGCCGTTTCACCATCGCAGCCAAACACCACATATCTATTGCTGAGATCTACGAGAGTGAGCTATTAGATGTTGATAAGGCCAGTCACTCATAAGAGCCTAATAGAGAATGTGGTATCCTGTAATGTATTTCATATATTTAAAAAAAATGTATTTAACCTTTATTTAACTAGGCAAGTCAGTTAAGAACAAATTCTTATTTTCAATGACAGCCCACATCGGCCAAACCCCGATGACACTGGGCCAATTGTGCGCTGACCTATGGGACTCCCAGTCACGGCCGGTTGTGATATAGCCTGGATGTACTGTTTTCATAGATCTTTCGCACATATTTCAGCCTTTGATATCGTTGAGAGGCCAGGGAAAGTAAATGTGATTTTAATTTTTTTTTTAATCCACAGGCCATTTGTCACTATGAACAGGCAGCAGATTACTACAAAGGGGAAGAGTCAAAGAGGTATTTTAACCTTCTTGCATAATCCCTTATGGGATTTACTGGTGTATTCCATCCTAATTTTCATACCTTTTCTCTTGGTGTTGTGTAAATGTCTTTTGAACTGATGATTTACTTGTCAATCTAATTGTAGTGCTGCAAATAAATGCCTTCTGAAAGTTGCCACCTACACTGCCCAACTGGAACAGTACCAGAAAGCCATTGACATTTATGAACAGGTGTGTATTAACTCATGGACATTGCATTCAGAAAATATTCAGACCCCTTGACTTTTTCTCCACATTTTGTTACGTTACAGCTTTATTTGAAAACCTATTGAATTGTTTTCCCCCCACATCAATCTACACACCATACCCCATAATAACAAAGTGAAAACAGGTTTTTAGAAATAATTTATTTACATAAGTATTCAGACCCTTTGCTATGAGACTTGAAATTGAGCTCGGGTGCATCCTGTTTCCATTGATCATCCTTGAGATGTTTCAACAACTTGAATGGAGTCCACCTGTGGTAAATTCAATTGATTGGTCATGATTTGGAAAGGCACACACCTGTCTATGTAAAGTCCCTCAGTTGACATTGCATGTCAGAGCAAAGACCAAGCCATGAGGTCAAAGGATTTGTCTGTAGAGCTCTGAGAGAGGATTGTGTCGTGGCACAGATCTGGAGAATGGTAGCAAAATATTTCTGCAGTATTGAAGGCCCCCAAGAACACAGTGGCTTCCATCATTCTTAAATGGAAGAAGTTTGTAACCACCAGGAATCTTCCTAGAGCTGACCGCCTGGGAAAACTGAGCAATTGTGGGAGAATGGTCTTGGTCTGACAGAGCTCCAGAAGGAGAACCTTCCAGAAGGACAACCATCTATGCACTACTCCATCTTTATGGTAGTGGCCAGATGGAAACCACTCCTCAGTAAAAGGCACATGACAGTCCACTTGGAGTTTGCCAAAAGGCACCTAAAGGACACTCACCATGAGAAACAAGATCAAATCAAATTGTATTTGTTATATGCGGTAAATACTACCTTACCGTGAAATGCTTACTTACAAGCCCTTAACCAACAATGCAGTTCAAGAAATAGAGTTAAGAAAATATTTACTAAATTAACTAAAGTGAATTTTTTAAATTTTATTTTATTTTTAATTACATAACAATATTGAGGCTATATGCGGGGGTACAATTTAGTGGAGGTAATTTGTAAAGTGACTATGCATAGATAATAAACAGTGAGTAGCAGCAGTGCAAAAACAAAGAGGGGGGGTCTCAATGTAAATAACCTGGGTGGCCATTTGATTGAATTGTTCAGCAGTCTTATGGCTTGGGGGTAGAAGCTGTTAAGGAGCCTTTTGGTCCTAGACTTGGCTCTCTGGTAGCAGAGAGAAGAGTCTGACTGGTGACTGGAGTCTTTGACAATATTTTGGGCCTTCCTCTGACACCGCCTAGTATATAGGTCCTGGATGTCAGGAATCTTGGCCCCAATGATTTACTGGGCTGTACCTACTACCCTCTAGCGCCTTACAGTCAGATGCCGAGCAGTTGCCATACAGGCGGTGATAGAAATGGACAGGATGTTCTCGATGGTGCAGCTGTAGAAGTTTTTGAGGATCTGGAAACCCATGCCAAATCTTTTCAGTCTCCTGAGGGAGAAAAGGTGTGGTCGTGCCCTCTTCACGACTGTCTTGGTGTGTTTGGACCATGATAGTTCATTGGTGATGTGGACACTAAGGAACTTAATTTTAGACCCGCTCCCCTTCAGCCCTGTTGATGTTAATGGGGGCTTGTTTGGCCCTCCTTTTCCACGTTCAGCTCCTTTATCTTGCTCACATTGAGGGAGATGTTGTTGTCCTGGCACCAGACTGCCAGGTCTGACTTCCTCCCTATAGGCTGTCTCATCATTGTCGGTGATCAGGCCTACCACTGTTGTGTCGTCAGCAAACTTAATGATGGTGTTGGAGTCGTGCTTGGCCACACAGTCGTGGGTGAACAGGGCGTACAGGAGGGGACTAAGCACCCACCCCTGAGGGGCCCCATTGTTGAGGATTAGTGTGGCAGATGTGTTGTTGCCTACCCTTACCACCTGGGGTCAGCCCATCAGGAAGTCCAGGATCCAGTTGGAGAGGGAGGTGCTTAATCCCAGGGTCCTTTGCTTAATGATGATCTATATTTGTGGGCACAATGGTGTTGAGCTGTAGTCAATGAAAAGCATTCTCACATGGGTGTTCCTTTTGTGCAGGTGGGAAAGGGCAGTGTGAAGTGCAATAGAGATGGCATCATCTGTGGATCTGTTAGGGCAGTATGCGAATTGGAGTGGGTCTAGTGTTTCCAGCATGATGGTGTTGATGTGAGCCATGACCAGCCTTTCAAAGCACTTCATGGCTACCGACTTGAGTGCTACTGGCGGTAATAATTTAAGCAGGTTACCTTCGCTTTCTTGGGTACAGGGATTATGGTGGTCTGTTTGAAACATGTAGGTATTACAGACTTAGACAGGGAGAGGTTGAAAATGACAGTGAGGAAACTTGCCAGTTGGTCCACGCATGCTTTGAGTACACATCCTGGTAATCCATCTGGCCCTCGGCGTTGTGAATGATGACCTGTTTAAAGGTGTTACTCACATCAGCCACGGAGAGCGTGATTACACAGTCTTCTGGAACATCTGGTGCTCTCATGCATGCCTCAGTTTTGCTTGCCTCAAAGCAAGCAAAACAAGGCATTTGGCTTGTCTGGTAGGCTCGCAGCTCGCTGCTGGGTTTCCCTTTGTAGTCTATAATATTTTTCAAGCCCTGCCACATCCGATGAGTGTCAGAGCCATTGTAGTAGGATTCAATCTTAGTCCTGTGTTGACACTTTGCCGGTTTGATGGTTCGTCTGAGGGTATTTTGGGATTTCTTTATAAGCGTCCGGATTAGTGTCCCGCTCCTTGAAAGCGGCAGCTCTAGCCTTCAGCTCGGTGCGGATGTTGTCTGTAATCCATTGCTTCTGGTTGGGACATGTATGTAGTACAGTCACTGTGTGGACGACGTCGATGCACTTATTGACGAAGCCGGTGACTGAGGTGGTATATTCCTCAATGCCATTGGATGAATCCTGGAACATATTCCAGTCTGTGCTAGCAAAACAGTCCTGTAGCGTAGAATCCGCATCATCCGACCACCATTTTTGATTGAGTCACTGGTAATTCCTGCTTTAGTTTTTGCTCGTAAGCAGGAATCAGGAGGATAGGATTATGGTCAGATTTGCCAAATGGAGGGCAAGGGAGAGTTTTGTACGTGTCTATTTGTGGAGTAAAGGTGTTCTAGAGTTTTTTTTTTTTTTTTTCCTCTGGTTGTACATGTGACATGCTGGTAGAAATGAGGTAAAACAGATTTAAGTTTGCCTGCATTAAAGTCCCCGGCCGCTAGGAGAACCACTTCTGGATGAGCATTTTCTTGTTTGCTTATTGCCTTATACAGCTCGTTGAGTGCGATCTTAGTGCCACCATCGGTTTGTGGTGGTTAAGTGGCTACGAATAATATAGATAAGAACTCTCTTGGTAGATGGTGTGGTCTACAACTTATCATGAGGTATTTTTCATTCAAGGGATTTTCATTTTGACTATTTTCTACATTGTAGAATAATTGTGAAGCCATCAAAAATATTAAATAACACATGGAATCATGTTGTAACCAAAAAAAGTGTTAATCAAATCATTTTGATATTCTTAAAATAGCCACCCTTTGCCTTGATGACAGCTTTGCACACTCTTGGCATTTCTCTCAACCAGCTTCATGAGGTAGCCACCTGGAATGCATTTCAATTAACAGGTGTGCCTTGTTAAAAGTTCATTTGTGGAATTGCTTTCCTTCTTAATGAGTCTGAGCCAATCAGTTCTGTTGTGACAAGGTAGGGGTGGTATACAGAAGATAGCCCTATTTGGTAAAATACCAGGTCCATATTATGGCAAGAACAGCTGAAATAAGCGAAGAGAACGACAGTCCATCATTCCTTTGAAAGTTTCTTCAAGTGCAGTCGCAAAAGCTATCAAGCGCTATGATGAAACTGGCTCTCATGAGGACTGCCACAGGAATGGAAGACCCAGAGTTACCTCTGCTGCAGAGGATAAGTTCGTTGGAGTTACCAGCCTCAGAAATTGCAGCCCAAATAAATGCTTCAGAGTTCAAGTAACAGACACAGCTCACCATGTGAATTAGGCCTTCATGGTTGAATTACTGCAAAGAAACCACTACTAAAATACACCAATAAGAAGGAAAGACTTGCTTGGGCCAAGTATTACGAGCAATGGACATTTAGACTGGTGGAAATTTGTCCTTTTGGTCTAGAATCCAAATTGGAGATTTTTGGTTCCAACCGCTGTGTCTTTGTGAGACGGTGTGGGTGAACGAATGATCTCCGCATGTGTGGTTCCCACCCTTAAGCATGGAGGAGGAGGTGGTGTTATGGTGTGAGGGTGCTTTGCTGGTGACACGGTCTGTGATTTATTTAGAATTCAAGGCACGCCATCCAGTTTGGGCTTAGTGGTACGATCATTTATTTTTCAACAGGACAATGACCCAACTCACCTCCAGGCTGTGTAAGGGCTATTTTACCAAGAAGGAGAGTGATGGAGTGCTGCATCAGATGACCAGGCCTCCACAACCCAACCTCAACGAAATTGAGATGCTTTGGAATGAGTCGGACTGCAGAGGTTAAGGAAAAGCAGCCAACAAGTGCTCAGCATTTGTGGGAACTCCAAAACTGTTGGAAAAGTATTCCAGGTGAAGCTTGTTGAGAGAATGCCAAGAGTGTGTAAGGGTGGCTATTTGAAGAATCTCAAATATAAAATATATTTTAATTTATTTAACACATGATTTCATAGTTTCAATGTCTTCACAATTATTCCAAATAGTAAAAATAAAGGAAAACCCATGAATGAGTAGGTGTTGTAAAACTTTTGACTGGTAGCGTATAAGCTCTGTCCTGATGATGTCAGCCACGTCTTTTATTTTACTTTTATGTAATGTCCGGTTGGTTGGATAGTCTTAATTGGAGATCGCCCAGTTTGTTTTCAAATGATGGCACATTGGCCAATAATACGGAGGGAAGTGATGGTTTACCCACTCATCTGTAAATTCTTACAAGGCACCCTGCCCTCCTCCCCCTTTTCCTCTATCTTTTCTTCACGCTGATGAGGGGAATTTGGGCCTTGTCTTGACAAGAAAATTATCTTTGTCCAGTTCGAGGTGAGCAATCGCTGTTCTGATGTCTAGAAGCTCTTTTCGGTCATTATAGATGGCAGCATCAACATTTATGTACAAAAGGAGTTACAAACAATGTGAAAATACAGAAATAGCCCATTTTGTTTAGGAGCCCGTAAAATGCAAAGGCTGTAACGTAAAAAAAATGTGGAAAAGTCCAGGTCGGAATACTTTCCGAATGCACTATATATTATGGTGATTATGGCTTTCCCAATTACCTCATTATGAGTTTGTTTTGTGTAATTCCTAGATCGGAACATATGCAATGGACAGCGTCCTGTTGAAGTATGGCGCTAAAGACCACTTCTTCAAAGCAGCTCTTTGTCACTTCTGTGTGGACATGCTTAATGCAAGGGTGAGCTTTTTATTTCTGTATACCTACATCACACAGCCTCTATGTACTAGTTTTGACCCTGTTCATATCTGTTGTCTACCAACAGCTGTCTGTACAGAGATATGAGGATATGTTTCCAGCCTTCTCAGACGCTAGAGAGTGCAAACTGGTTAAGGTAAGTCTGTGTTTCAAAGTTAAACAGCTCATTAAATGGCTTTTTATCTGAGTGGATACTTAATATAACATTTATGGTTATTTGTAGTAGAAACCTAAAATAAAACATGGCATTTCCTGAGTGTTGTATTGTTTATTTTAACAGAAACTTCTAGATGCATATGAGGAGCAGGATGTTGACGCATTCACTGATGCGGTAGGTTTTTCTTATACTTGCCATTCCCATGATAACTGAATTATGTTTGTCTATTAATTTCTACTTCTCTTAACAGGTGAAGGACTTTGACTCCATCTCAAGATTGGATCAGTGGAACACTACTATGTTACTTAGGATAAAGAAACAAATACAGGATGATGAGAGCGACCTTCGCTAATCCCCTCCCCTCTACTAATCATCATCATCATCTCCCTCACTACTCCTGGAACTTTATCACATCACATTCCTGAATAACTTACCAATCTTACATTTTTCTCTCTGAGTGGTTTCATCCTTTAATCATTGAACCCTTTAGTATTTCATAACTGTCTACCCACTTATCAATCTGTGTGATGTGTTGTCAAGCAATATGGGTCCTGGCCCAGACCCCAAAGAACTACTGGCTAAAACCTGTGTAGAATAGCACCAGGTAGATAAAGGTGTAGCCTACTGTACTAGCTAGCCCATCAAATGAGGTGGATAATAACTTTGTTGTAGTTTATTTCTGTTGTGTTGTTTTCTGTAATAGTACCACCACACAACTGTCTTAAGTGTTAATGGTTTCAGGTCATTTCTGACCTGGACATTTCCAGAGGCAACAGTATATTCTACTAGAACATACAGTATATGTCTTAAATTGGTTAGTTCATTAAAAATAGTGTTTGTCATTGAGGCTTCTACTTTAAAATATATTGGTCATTGCTCAATTATGCTGCTGTTGTTACACCCAGTAGCAAAGTCTCGTCAACCAAAAATGTGTTAGTTGCTATCTTATATTGAATTAAGACTTTGGAAGAGATGGAACACATGTTTTTAACTCTGAGTATAATTATTTCAGTGGGTCTACTAGGAGCCATTCCCCTTTTAATCATTATTTCTTGATCTCTGAACTGTGAACATTTTGAATTTTGTTTTATTATTATACTGTAGATACTATTTTTGTTGTCATTCCAAAGGAGATCTCTTAATTCTTCCACAGGAAGCTGGATTACCTCAGTGCTATTGGCAGAACTAGGATGATTCCATGGATTAACCTGTATTATCCCATGTCTTTATTTCACAGCTTGATTAAACATTTGGTTTTCTGGCTTGATTAATAACAGGTAACATGTTGTACATTAATGTATTACTCAAACAGCTGTATTACACAGCTACAGATGACTGTGATTGAAGGATGTGCAAGTTTGCAGTGAAACAAAAGCAGTTCATTATCCATATAATTGTCTGCCTCATTTGATCTACAGAATGGATTTTAACCTAATTCACTGGGATGACAGATTAATCAAATATGAATTAGATTTGACCTCAGACTTGTATTGCATTACATGTTTTGTTGTAATGCAAAATTAATTTTAAAAATGATGTATTGTTCTTATTCTCTGTAGTTTCTGTCATGCTCATTTATGGTTAGAGATATCTTATTGAAGGAACACCCCACACATTCTGACAGGTCTTATCATTGAGGTAATGAGTTCCTTGTCTGCTTCATATTGAAACTAATAAACAGTGAAGTCTGCCATGCTAACACATCTGACTACGCTCTGATATCCAAGAAAGATTATTCAACAAAAAGATGTGAATTAAATGCACAATTTTCTCAGTTCATCTTCAAAAACAGCTTTGTGATTGTAAAAAAAGAAGAAGAAAAAGAGGCATGGGACATTGCTCTGCGAATTGTTAAATTTGTGCTTTCTTGACAAATTATGGCTTTAGTCAACATTCCATTTTGTAATGTAGTGTCTGTTTCCTACAAAGTCTTCCTCAATCATCATCATCCTCCTCTTCATCTCCACCCAGGCCCTCTGTCTCATCTTGGGCAGCCTTCTGCTCCTCCATGGCTTCTTTCAGGGTCTGCTCTTCCTCCAGACTGGGGTCCAGGGCCTCTGTAATCTCTGGCCCGCTGTTGTATTCTCGCTGGGGCATTGTTGGAAAAGTTGGGGTGTAGGCTTCCCCTGCAAATTTCAGGCCCCAGCCAAAGTATATGTTCTCAAACTTCCTAAATTAGGAAACAACAAAAACATGTATTTGATTGGGGATGTTGTCTATGCCACAGTTACAACAACATATAACAAAACACTCCCTGAATAACATTCAGAAAATAAAGAACCCAAACTTACTTTCCACTGGCATAGGCATAAGCCCCTGGCCAGAGGTTGGAGCGTAGCACTGCAATAGCAAACTGAGAGATGAGGGTGGAGGACATCTTGGAGCTCCAGGGAGGGGTGGTGGTAATCTCTGAAATGCACATACAAGCAAACAGTCAAAATTGGTTTAATACATAAAATGTTTTATAACAGACAACATGCTACCAGAATCGAGTGAAAATGTCTCCACCTTATCCTAGGCCAACACAGACTAGAATATACTGACCTGCATCCTCAGAGAGTGGTGTGAGGAGGGGTGGGCCCACCTCTGGCTCAGGCTCATCAGCCTCCTCCTTCACCTCTTCATCTGCTTCCTCCTCAAAGTCATCTTCAGGCTTCTCAGCCAGGTTCACCCACACACAGCGACCCTATGAGAGGCCATATGATCATTTACAGGGCAAAAAAAAATATGGTCTGGAGTATAGCTGAAAATGGCTGATCAAAATCATGCAGAAAAAAAATGAATGTTTTTGAGTCAGAATTACCTGTTGGAGAATGTGCTGGACATGATGCACCCAGGTGGATAGAGATTCTGCCATTTCAGGTACAGGAATACCCTCAAAGTCAGGATTCTCTTCAAAGCTGTCCCGGGCTCCCTCCTCTTCCTCCTCACCTTCCTCCTCTCCAAACTGATAGAACCCGAGGGGACTGACCTGTGTGCCGGCAGAGATGCGAGCAATTTGGGCTCGCAAATAGTTGGCCTCATTGCCAGGGAAAGGAGGATAGCTGACGATGGGGGCATCCAGTCTCCCTGTGAAGAATTTGCGGATGTGGCGCGCAGCTGTAATCTGGGTAGGAGTGACAGTGGGCAGCCTCATCCAGCGAAGGCCAGACTCTCTGCACACAAAGTAAGTGAATTTGTTCACACCTGTGCGGTTGTCCTCCTTTGGCACCACAGGTGGCGGCTTGAAAGTGGATCTTGGGAGTGTATCAATCTAAAAAGCAAAGTCATTATACATTTTTCATAAAAGAAGAAACGTAATATGAAAGCAACATAGTCAGACAGGTTTTTTCAGTAACTCACTACTTCCACCACCTCAGCTTCCTCGTCATCATCCCGAGGTTCTCCTTCTGCGTCTTCCTCTGTTTCCTCATTAATCCCTTCCTCCTCATCTCTGTACTCACCCTCAGCAACAAGATAGTTGCCCTCAGTGCCCAGGATTTTACCCCAGAGTCGGCAGCGTGCTAGTGGTTGGGAATTTACCAACTGCTTGAGTGCCAGGAAAACCCTCAGCGTCTCCTCTCTGCCCAGTCCCACTCCAGCCTGCTCCAGTAAGAAGCCAACTTCACTCACATTGGGCAGCGGTGTTTCTACCTAATGAGACATAGGCACATTGAAATAATTATTGATCACACTATAAAACTTGCTCATCCAATCCCCAGATCAGTCTTGGTAAAGTGAATGTGCAAGGACCACTGTCTTATTTGTTTTCTTACCAGTGACCTGATTTTGTAAAAGAAAATGAGGGGTGTCACTGGGCAGATATATATAAAAAGCATTGGAATGGAACTATATTTTACTATCAATTTTCACTATAGCACTTATCAGGGCCGGTCCTTGCTGTTCTGCCAGACCAATGCTGCCAGAAACCTGGAATAGTCCCTTTAAGCAAAATGAAAGGTGAAAATATATTTTCTGTATGTTTAAAATACATATTTTTTTCCAGGACGTTGAAAAGGCATCTTTTTCGGACGTTGAAAAATACGAATTTTCCGGATGTTGGAATCAGGTTCGTTTTGGGTTCTGAATGAAAGTTAAAAATACTTATTTTCCGGATGTTGAAAAACGCATTTTCCTGACATCCGGAAAATACATATTTTCAACGTTTAAATCAGGCAAATGTTTGGTTCTGAATGCAAGTTGAAAATAAGTAATTTATAGACATCTGTTTGGGCCAAATCAAGGCTGGTCCAGCCTGGACAAAATCACCAAAAATAGACCTCTATGATTGGTCAATGTCTGGTTCAGATTTGGACCGAACCAAAAATCAATGACCGTGGGCATGGAAATAAAGGCCAGTCTGGACCACACATCGACGTCTATGACTGGTTCAGATTTGTTCCGGACCGGACCAAAAACCAATCTCTGTGGATATGGAAATCAAGGCCGGTCCGTAACTGCACCAAAAAAAAGACACCGAAAGGAGTCGCCCGGCCGTGCTTACTAAGGTGTAGCCCACAGTGTTGCCTGAAATTCAAATGATGAATTCCCATCTGTGGTAAGCCTACCGTTTGTAAAACACAAAAAAGAAGTCCAAAAAACGTCGGTGCTTACTGGGGTGTAGCCTACCGTTTCGGCCCGCAATTTAATTTTATGAATGCCCATCCATGTGGTACAGGCTCAGCATTTGTAAAACAGGCCATTACATCGCCTTTATTAGTCCTGATTCCTGTGACAAATCAATTTGGCTATTTAAGCTCTGAATATCTGCTACCAAACGTTATAAGGAGTTATAGTGAGTCTATTCGCTATTTGTTTACATAGCGAGAAATGCAGAATAATTTTATTTTTCGTTATGATCAGCTTGTCAAGAATTTATGGATACAAACAGGAAACCACACTGATCGTGACAATGGGGTGGAACTCAAGGACAACAGTTGTCATTGTCCATTCCATATTGTCCATTTTACTTTGACCTGTGCTGTTTTTAGGGTATGTTGTTTGTTAAAATGACATCGCTTTTTTTATTTGATTGAGTGCCATTTAGGTTAGGCTATTTGATCTGAAAAACCTGCATGATGTAAAATGTGTCTCATTACATTGTCATACATTTTTATCTCCAGCATGTAGGGTAATGAAAAGGTCACAAACTATTTCTACCATATCCTATATCTGCTACATGATTTATGTTAGATTTTTGACGGAACGTTGGTGGAGCGCTGCAGCGCTGCATCGCTCCAACAGCACCCTGGAGAGGCGCGCTTGGAATGGACAAGCGGTCACGGCTTGTCACAGGGCGACATCAGCGCACACCTAAAAAGCCATATGCCACTTTTTGAGAGAAATTGTCATTATTTTTTTTGACAGAATTATGTCATAAAATGCCACCATAGGCGGCTGCCCGTGCCCAATGAGCGGACCGACAGTGAGTACTTTCAAGTAACGTAAACTCACCCCATTCAGTTCAAATGTGCGCAACCGCAACATTCAAACGAGGCAACAAAGAAACTAATGGGATTGTAGCGACTGTGTTGAAGTCAAAATCGGGGGTGTGAACTAGGTTTCTATTCAAGAGTTGATCGTCATGGTAATGGCTCTATAGTATTGGAGAAAAGTTGAAAAAACGGACCCTCCGTTACATCGGGACGTGTCATGTCGTAACGTACAGTACGCATAAAGCAACTATTTCTGTCTTACAATCTCTCTCCACCAGGTGTAGCACTTCTATCACCATTTAAAAACAAGAAACGGACAGTGACAGGGGTATACCTAGTCATTTTTTCGTCATCATTGTATGCGATCATCATTCTCAAAGCCGCTGTTTACTTCTAAGATCACTTTAGCACCGCCCTAAAACCTTCAAATAGGTATGTAATGACACATTATATAAACTCTTTATGGTGTTTTATTTACATTTTAGAGGCGATAAGTTGGGCAGATCGAGTGAAAAAAAGCCATTTTCCCACACATCTCTCCTTCTCACCATCACGCATTAGTTTCGCTTCCCCACCCGCCATTTTTAAAAAGACCCGACGGGGCTCATTGCCTGCTTGAATTATGCAGAAAGGGGCAACGTTTAGGTCATGTAATTGATTTCGTTGGAAAGGGGATAAATTGTGCTTTACAATGGTATTGACATTACAGTTGATCTGGAAGTATTACGTTTTTGGGGCGCTAAAATAAGGGAAATTGTACGGACCAAGGCGATGTACGAGTTTAAGTTACTTGTATTAATTATAACACAAAAATGTATTACCCCTCTATCGTTTTATTAATCTTTGCCTATTTAGTAATTTTTGAATTACCTATGCTGTTGGACGCACTTTCTGACCATGGGCAAGGTTGATCATGCGGTGGTTACAATGTATCACTAACCAAACGTTCTCATAGAAGGTCGGCTGCAAAGCCGCTGGAGCAAACGAGTTGGGTACAGGGATATACAGTATTTTTACATGCGAATACAGCGTTTTATTATTGATAGGCTGGCTATATCAGCCTCAATTTAACTTCATAGTTGCTTTTTTCTTTCTGAGGACTAACCAGGGACATTTCCGGGGACAGCTCTGGACAGGACACCTAAATCGGGGTCGTCACTGGTTACCACAGCCACAAAGAGTTATTTCTAAAATGTATCTTAAAATCTAATTTTAAACCAAACCCCTCTGCTAACCGTATGCCTAACCATAACCTTAAATTAAGATCAAAAAGTACATTTTTTTCCCTCAATTTTTTTACAATATAGACATTGTGGCTGTGGTAAATAGTGTGTTCAGTTTACTGAACAACACGTTTTCCCAAAAACGTTCCTGAACAGGCTTTGAGATACTTTTGGTCATGTAGTGTATGTGGTCACCTGCCCATTTAACATATCATTCCAAAATCATGGGCATTATTATGGAGTTGGTCCTTGCCTTTGTTCCTATAAAAGCCCCCACTCTTCTGGGAAGGCTTTCCACTAGATGTTGGAATATTGCTGAGGGAACTTGCTTCCATTCAGCCACAAGAGCATTAGTGAGGTCTGGCTCGCAGTCTGCATTCCAATTCATCCCAAAGGTGTTTGATGGGGTTGAGGTCAGGGCTATGTGCAGGCCAGTCAAGTTCTTCCACACCGATCTCGACAAACCATTTCTATATGGACCTTGCTTTGTGCACGGGGGCATTGTCATGCTGAAATAGGAAAGGGCCTTCCCCAAACCGCTGCCACAAAGTTGGAAGCACAGAATCGTCTAGAATGCCAATGTATGCTGTAGGGTTAAGATTTCCCTTCACTGGAACTAAGGGGCCTAGCCTGAACCATGAAAAAAATTCCCAGAACATTATTCCTCCTCCAACAAACTTCACAGTTGGCACTATGCATTCAGGCAGGTAGCGTTCTCCTGGAATCCTCCAAATTCATCCATCACTCTCAGATGGTGAAGCGTGACTCATCACTCCAGAGGACATGTTTCCACTGCTCAAGAGATTGCATGACTGTGTGCTCAAATCTATACACCTGGCTGCAACGGGTGTGGCTGAAATAGCTGAATCCACTAATTTGAAGGGGTGTCCACATACTTTTTGTATATATTGTGTGTTTGTTTTTCAACAGGTCATTCAGTACTGCAGCGTTTCCGTTCAATTGAACGCTCTATTACATTTCTGGTACTGAACGTAGCCCTGGCCACCTTACCTCTTGGTCACCATCATCACCCCCTCCCCGTGAAAACAGCAACATCTGCTGCTCAGCCAGGAGCTGTGCAGCAGGCGACGGATGTATGTCTCTCAATGTGCTCTGCTCGTCCAGCAGCAATCCCCGCTTCACCTCATGGCTCATGTCTTCAATTACGTCAACCACATTTTCTGGGCGCTCATCCATCACCTTGGTCAGTACCCGTGCAAAATGGTCATAGCTGGAAAGGTTGGAGAAGTGTCATACTTTACTTACACGCTAGCATCACCCATCCACCCTGGCAATCATACAAATACTCACAGGTTGAGGTTACTTTTTGTACTATTTTTTAGCATAAAGGCCTTGAAGCAGATCGATGTCTGCTCCCTTTGATTGTTCAGTGGTGCTCCCTCTGACTCCATATTTCTTTCGTTCCCAACAACACAACAGAAAACGGTCCTGTTGTGAAAACTCGCTAACACCCAGTACGCCACAGTGTCGCGGTTAAGTTTAGGTTGTTTATCATGCGTCAAAATCAAAACTTTTCCAAAACATTAAAAAGGCCAATTATACAGATAGCTTTTGAAAGTTGCTATTCAAGTTCCTTACCAGAAAGTCCACGTTACCAGCGGCCTGTTTCTAGGGTAAACAATACTGTTGCTGTGGTACTTCATGCATAGAATGTCCACCAGTCGCAGCATATCCTCCACTCCTAACTAACAGTCTTTAAAAATGTAATGACATGCAGGATCTTGCTGCAGGTTGTCTCAATCGAAGCATGAAATAAAGGTTGAATTCACTGACCACCTTTGACAGAGAGTTGATCAATACACATGCTATACCTAGTTTGTATAATTAGGGCACAATAAAAAGACATGGAACAAATAAACACAAATCTTTTATTTTCATGACAAATACATTTTCTATTAAGGACTTTCAAAAGTAAAATAAATTGTAGTAAATCTTTTTCCTGACTAGAGTTCCGCAGTGCATTTCGCAATTTCGACAAATACAAAACTAAGGACACATAACATAGATATTTTTGGATGACCAAGAATGTGTATGTTCAAGATGGTCATACAGGTAAGAGCCAGTACAAACACAGAGGTGAAGTCAAAACAATGGTTCATTATAGTCTACTTTATGACTTCTCCTTAGATGGAACATCATTCTGCATCTCCTGTGCCAGTCTCAGGTTCTGTGGTACCTTCTTCGGTGACATCCTTTAATTGGTCAGTGACATCTGAAGGTTCAGTAGGTGCCTCCTCCATTGGTTCCTCCACGGTCTCTATAGGATCCGGAGTGGGGTTTTCTTCCACTACTGGCAAATCCACCTGGTAGAAAACATCATTGATTAGAGTTATATTATACACACACACTATCTATCTATATGTAATAATATTTCAGCATGGCTTTTATACGTGCTATTTTGAGGGGAAGCTCAGTGACTGTAGATTATTCTGCTGGTTGTCAGTTGCAAGACACCAGTTGTGTCAATCTACACCTTTTCAAAACATTCCACATAAATACAACCAACTTCTGTAATGGCGACAAAAGGATGACAATAGTCTCGACTTACCTGTAAAGTGGTGTCTGCAGTTTCCTCTTGACAAGCGGGGGCCGTCTCTCCTTCCTCCATGGGCTCCTCTTCCTCTTTTTTACTTGGCAGATGCTGCTGGAGAGCTGGCTCTGGATCTCTCAGCGGTACTGGAATAGGTTCTGCCCGTACTGGAATAGGTTCTGCCCGTACTGGAGGGGTTGCAACAGGTGTGAAGGTTGCAACGGGTGTAATGGTTACATTGGCTGCGATGGTTGCAATGGGTGTCTCAACCTGTATGTAGTGAAAGAAGGGTGGTATAGAGAATCAAATAAAGTAAAAGACAAGAGTTTAGACATGACAATCGTTAGTGACAGACACATAGCCATCCTGTTTCTGTGCCCATTACCTGTCTCTCCAATACTACAGGCTGCATGGCCTCTGGTTCTGGCTGCTTGCTGTTGGCCTCCAGGACTGTCATGATGGAGGCGGGAATGTGGGCTTGCTGTAACAACAACCAGGGAAGGTTTTGTTATGAGAGACTGATAAATAGGGAGCTGGATCAGTTTGATAAACAATAGACTTTCTTACACTGGTGCATTTCATTGGTATGAGCTTAAAATATCTCCCACTAAAATAAAGAGATAACGTTAGCTAGCTACCTGGTGGGGGGTGAAAGAGTGGACGTGCTGTAGAAGAGGTTCCCTCATCTCCGGGCAGCGCTCAAACACACTGGTAAGCTGGGCTGGTGGGAGCTGCAGCAGCACGCTGTAGGACTGCGGCTTGGTCCTCTGGCAGCACTTCACAAAGCCCTCCCACACCTTAGGATACTTCCACACCTGCACAACAAACAGAGACACATATGTATATACATTAGCAGTCAGAAGTTTGGACACACCTGCTCATTCAAGGGGTTCTCTTTATTTTTACTATTTTCTATATGGTAGAATAATAGTGAAGACATTAAAACTATGAAATCACACATGTGGAATAATGTAGTAACCAAAAAGTGTTAAACAAATCTAAATATATAGCATAGTCATTTACAACATTAACAATGTCCACTGTATTTCTGACCAATTATATGTTATTTTAATGGACATAAAAACACTTCTAAGTGACCAAAGTTTGGGGTCACTTAGAAATGTTCTTGTTTTTGAAAGAAAAGCTAATTTTTTGTCCATTAAAATAACATCAAATTGATCAGAAATAGTGTCGACATGGTTAATTAAGTAAATGACTATTGTAGCTACAAACGGCAGATTTTTAATGGAATATCTACATAGGCATACAGAGGCCCATTATCAGCAACCATCACTCCTGTGTTCCAATGGCACATTGTGTTAGCTAATCCAAGTTTATAATTTTAAAAGGCTAATTGATCATTACAAAACCCTTTTATGTTAGCACAGCTGAAAACTGTTGTCCTGATTAAAGAAGCAATACAACTGTCTTTCTTTATTCTAGTTGAGTATCTGGAGCATCAGCATTTGTGGGTTTGATTACAGACTCAAAAGGGCCAGAAACACAGATTTTTCTTCTGAAACTCGTCAGTCTATTCTTGGTCTGAGAAATGAAGGCTATTCTATGTGAGAAATTGGCAAGAAACTGAAGATCTCATACAACGCTGTGTACTACTCCCTTCTCAGAACAGGGCAAATGGGCTCTAACCAGAATAGAAAGAGTGGGAGGCCCTGGTGCACAACTGAGTAAAAGGACAAGTACAGTAGAGTGTCTAGTTTAAGAAACAGATGCCTCAAGTCTTCAACTGGCAGCTTCATTAAATAGTACCCACAAAACATCAGTCTCAATGTCAACAGTTTAGAGGCGACTCCGGGATGCTGGCCTTCTAGGAAGAGTTGCAAAGCAAAAGCCATATCTCAGACTGGCCAATAAAAAATAAGATTACGATGGGCAAAAGAACACAGGCACTGGACAGAGGAACTCTGCCTAGAAGGCCAGCATCCCAGAGTCGCCTCTTCACTGTTGACGTTGAGATTGGTGTTTTGCAGGTACTATTTAATGAAGCTGCCAGTTGAGGACTTGTGAGGCATCTGTTTCTAAAACTAGACACTAATGTACTTGTCCTTTTGCTCAATTGGGCACCGGGGCCTCCCACTCCTCTTTCTATTCTGGTTTGACCCAGTTTGCGATGTTCTGTGGAGGAAGTAGTACTCAGTGTTGTACAAGATCTTCAGTTCTTGGCAATTTCTCGCATGGAATAGCCTTCATTTCTCAGAACAAGAATAGACTGACGAGTTTCAGAAGAATATTATTTGTTTCTGTCCATTTTGAGCCTGTAATCGAACCCACAAATGCTGATCAATTGATGTTATTTTAATGGACAATTATTTTTGCTTTTCTTGCAAAAACAAGGAAATTCTGAAGTCACCCCAAACTTTTGAACGGTAGTGTATAATAACATATAGCAGGTTACCGGCATCCTGTGTTCTTAAACAGCAAAGCCGTCAAATCAAGTCTGTGTCTAAATGTTGAGTGCTGAGCAACTGAATGCTCAGTGTAGGAGAAAAACTCCTAGTTTACTGACCTGCTTGACAATGAGTCGGGACAGGATGTTCATAACGAAGCCTCCCAGGCGGGGGTACATGCTGAGGGACTGGATAACTGTTCTCATCAGCAGAATGGGGAGAGGACTCTGCTCCATCAGCTGCTGCATTACCACAGCCAGGACCTCTGACGTGTACACATTCTTCTCCCCAAAACACAGGTTGGTGGCTGCAGACATGGACACACAAATAACACACTGATCAACTCAGAAATGTTCCAACAGAAAAATATCACTGGTGACAATGTGTAATAGTGTACCAGAGAAAACAAAACTGAATGGTTGTCAGGTAGAAGACAACTTACCTTTTATGATGGACTTCATGTCACACTTTGTTGAGTCAACATTGTGTAAAGAAATGAGAAGCTCGCCAGGGGTGAGAGGAGACATTGAGGAACTACCCTCGCCTAGTAACGAGAGATGACAAGTGTTATTACACGTCATTCACACTTGTGACATACAATCACTGGAAGATGTGATGGGATCTTACTATGCTGGGTGCCCAGGAGACGGTTGAAGACTTCCTTCACCACAATGGGGTTGAGCTTGATAAGCTTGGGAAGAGCCTGGGTCACCTCTTTCTGTCCACAGAAACAGAGAGAACTCTGTTTATGATATATCCTGATTGCCCAGTCACTTTTACCCCTACCCATATGTACATACTGTGTTACCTCGATCTCGTACCTCTGCACATTGACGAGGTACTGGTACTCCTTGTATATAGCTTTGTTATTGTTTCCATTGTTACGGTTTCCTTTTTTATTTAGCAAATACGAGTCTTACTTTTTAATTCTGCATTGTTGGAACGGGCTTGTAAGGAAGCATTTCACTGCAAAGTCCACACGTTGTACTCGGCACAAGTGACCAATACAATTTGATTTGATCAAATGAACACTGATCCTGTTGTTTTAATGTCACAGTTATCTCCCTATTGTAGCACTTTGTAAATGACACCATTGTTTTTTTGAGGAACTTACCTTTTCCAGGCCGTTGATGACAGGGATTAGGAAACGAACGTCGGGCACTCGTTTGTGATACAGATCCCTCACTCTCTCCACCAACTCTGGTGACGGAGGCACTAAGGAAAGACAAGAGTCCATGTAGAAGCTGACATTCCCGTCTCATCTCCCTTTTGCCAAGCACACAGACCATCTGCGAATAAGCTGGGCAGTGGAGTGAACTACACTTTACCTTTATCAGTGAGAATGTGCAGGCAGCGAGTGACCAGAGTCTCTGCTCCTTTAGGACAGTTTTCAACCAACAGCAGAAGCTGTGGAGACTTCATCCCCATTCCACGGATCTATTGGGCAGGGAGAAAACTCACGAACACACACTGGTAGACAAGCAAGCCAAACGGCAGAGAGGACCAAAGACTGGTGCAGGGAGAGTGAAAGGAATTAGACAAAAACTAAAAGAGTGGGTAAGAAGAAGGGGCTTACTGGCTGCTCTATCACTCGAAGCACACTGCGCTTGATGTCAGCAATGGCTTCAGTGTAGACAGAGGCCAGCTCATGAACCAGGCGGTGGTTGAGAGGCAGAAGGGACAGGTAGAGGTACAGGCACTGCCTCACTGTGTCCTCTGTCCAGGGGGAGGCCACCTCTGTGGGAGTGAAAGGGACAAACAATTGTTAGGTCAGTGGGGAAGAGAGAGACATTGCCGTGTGTGTATAAAAGTTAAACTGGAAGTCAAACCTGTATCCTTGTCAGCCCCAAAAAGTAACGACGGAGGGTTAGGGTGTACGAGGAGCTGCATGTAGTTCAGGGCAAACTTCTCAATATAGTCCCTCAGCTGGTCTTTCTCATACATCCGCTTTATGAAGGACAGGGCATTGGAGCGCACCTGGACAGAAAACAGTTAACGAAAGAAAAACACAAGCAAGCAGCAACAGAGACTCAGTTTTGTTCATTTTACTATGTTACCTTCTCCTTTTCATGTGAGCTGAGATCCAGAAGCACATGGAGATACTGGAACTGCCTTGAGGGCCGTTTTACAATCAGCTCTTTTAAAGTAGTCATGCCGAGGTACACCCGCGACTGAAACGCATTCAACCAGAAAGGAAATCACTAGTGGCATGATGACAGAGCCGGTACGTCATTTGAATTATTTGCTCAAGTTTAAAGACAATCAAATGTCATTACCTCATCTTCACAGTACCGTCGTATTACTTCCAAAGCAGACTCTGTAATTAACGGAGCCTCCAGCACAATCTTTGTGAAAAGCCTAGGAGAAGGGATAGAAATGGATAGGAAAGTGGATTAGATAATTGCTATTTGACTGCGGAGCCCTTTAGCTGGTGTCCAGAGAAGAACAACATAACTGTCCTCACCCATCCCTCTGCTCGGGCTTCTCCTGCAGGCCGGACAGTAGAGTGAAGAGGCAGTGGTCGTAGCTGTCCAACAAGCCAGTGGGCTGCTGACTGAGGTATGTGTTATACTCCTGGTAGAGAAGAGAGAAGGCCAGGTCGCTCCTGGTCCTAATGTCCTCCAGAATGAACTCCAGCACATCATCCTTCATCATCCCCTCAAACTGAGTCACAAGTCTGGACAGCAGCTTGACGCGCACCTGCCAGGAAGAGTAAATATATATTTATATTCCGGACTCATATCACTCGTTCTAATATTTCTAGATTTCTTCATTTGAAGCAGTACAACTAATTATACTGTACTTTACCTCCAGCCAGTTCACCACTTATTCAAAACCAGATTATGTACTCAAAATAAGAGACCAAGATAATTTTCTGGGGCATTGATAAAAAAAAAAAAAAATGTAAAACCTTGCTTCAGATATCATACACATAAGTATGTGATCTTGTGTTTAATCTCACTGTAGTACCATACGTTCTAATATTTCTAGATTGTTTTCATTTTTATTTGGGGGATTTGCATGTATTGTTAGATATTGCTGCACGGTTGGAGCTAGGAACATAAGCATTTTGATACACCCACGATAAAATCCGCAAAATGTGTACGAGACCAATCAAATATGACATATGTCTACATCATAGACTCAAATAAGATGTTTGTCTCTTCCTATAGATGTTAGTTACTATGGAAACTGAGGCCTTTTATTATTTCTCTACTGGAGAGGAAATATGTTTTGAAACACTCACATGGGCCATCCCACTCTGTGCTATAGCTTTTTCTGAGTGCAGGATGCGCTTGACAGCCATGTTGGTCAACTTTTCAAGCTGGGTGTCTGTCAAAGGCTGGATCACATCAGCTAATCTGAACACTTTCCTCTTCCCACTTGTCCCAGGTGTTCTAAAAAAAAAAATCAAATAAAAAGCCACAAATGAAACAGTCAGAATGGTTAAATGGCAGGGTACTGGGTTTGCTTTTATGTGTGATAGTTGTACTGCTTCAGACTCACTTGATCTGTGTGGAGGGGAGGATGGGCTCAGGCAGCCTCTTGACCTGGGGGGCTTCCCCCGTTTCAGTTTGGCTCTTATCTCCATAGCCTCCTCCAACCACAGAGATGGCTTGACCCATAACTGGTACTTTACGCTTGATGAGCAGGTCTTTGGAGGACTCCCCTATGCCTTCATCCATGCCCTCCTCCTTTCCAGCTTTCTCATCTCGTGCTTTGCACTGCTCCAGTCCTAAGGGATAGATTGGAGAAGATTTTATTAGAATTAAGAATTTGGAGAACAGATTTTCAGAAATTAAAATCAACATTTCCATCTTTGAACTCTGTGAATTGGGTGGCCCATTGTGCTCAGTCATTTAGCTATCTTTATTTCATTGTTCTAGTTCCTTCTCCCTCTCCCTCTAACCTGGTCCAACTCCCGCTGCTGTCATCTGAGTGGCCATCATTCTGGCCAAGTGTTTGATTTGGGCATCTGTTCCTGCAGACTCCACTGGTGTGTATGTGGCCTGGAAGGACGCTGGCATGACATCAGGCAAGTACACCATGCTGATTAGAACCTGTATGTGGAAGAGGAACACAAACATGAGAATGGCCCTCACATCCTCCAGGTGTCAAAAATGAATAAATCACATTCTACCACAGCAGTTTACCAGATTGGCCACGTTCTCTGGGGAGAGCAGGGGGCGCAAGAACTCTGCAGTGAGGTCGATGGCTGACTGGACTACTGGCACAGAGGAGGGCTTGGAGATGGAAGGGGGGGCTGGCTCTTCTTTATCTTCATCATCTTCTATAAGAGCGGGCTCTGAAAGTAAGACAACATTAGATTACAGATCTAGCATATGGAACTGCAGGTTGATTCTGGATTTATGGGGTGTGGGAGTCAACGAGGTTCTAAAAAAGGTATCAGTCTGAATGGTAACCGGTGCAATATCTTCACAACTAACCAATCTTGAGCTTTTTGCCCTCTGTGTATGGCTCATGGCGGGGCCTTTTGCGCGGTTCACGTGGGGCTGGCGTGTGACGGGTTATTTCATTCTGGGACATCCCCAGGTCTAGGAGCAGAGTGCTGATTTGTCCCTGGAACTCCAGGCTGCAGGGGTGCTTGAGCACTGCCATCAGGTGTAACTTTAGATTCTTGCGTACACTGCTCACCTGAGACTTGGCCAGTGTTGGGGGTAGGTTGGCTACAAAAACAAGTGAAATATGATTTAAATGATACTGAACTTCACCTCCATCCAGTTCACTTACTCAAAATCAGATTCTGTACTCAAAATAGGAGACCAAGATCAATTTCTAGGGCATTGATAAAGAAATAAAAATTAACTTTGCTTCAGGTATCATACACATAAGCTTGTGATTTGTGTTTAATCTCACTGTAGTACCATACTGACCATGCAGAGTTTCATAAGCCTGGACCACTTCAGACATAAACATAGGCCTCTGTCGGGCCAGTGTGGCCAGGGAACCCAGGGCTGTGGTCAGGTTGATGCTGGAGATAGCAGGGTGGACCATAAACTTCAGAAGCTGCTCCAGCGCAGACTTGCCCTCCCCGCACAGGGTATCTTAGGAAGACATTGCAGACACTGTGTAAGGTGAATCAAGACATGTAGAGACAGCAATGCTACATTTAAGCAATAAAGCACGAGGGGGTGTGGCATATGGCCAATATATCACGGCTAAGTGATGTTCTTATGCACGAAGCAATGCGGAGTGCCTGGATACAGCCCTTCGCTGTGGTATATTGGCCATATACCACAAACCCCAGAGGTGCCTTATTGCTATTATAAACTGGTTACCAACATAATTAGAGCAGTAAAAATAAATGTTTTGTCACACGGTCTGTTATAAATTGGTGTTTTGAGCCCTGAATGATGATTGGCTGAAAGCCGTGGTATATCAGACCATATATCACAGGTATGACAAAAGTTATTTTTACTGCTCTAATTACGTTGATAAATAGTTTATAATAGCAATGCGTCGTGGATAACAGCAGCCCTTAGCCGTGGTATATTGGCCATATATCACACCACCTCAGGCCTTATTGCTTAAATATACCACGGCGTTCAGCCAATCAGCATTCAGGGCTCAAACCACCCAGTTTATAATCCTGCACAACACATTGGGGAAAACTCAACTGAAAATGTATGTATGTAAAGCTTTAAAATGTCACAGTAAAGAAAATCATCCCTTCTCACCGTAGCGGATATAGGCATGGTCTTTGGAGATTTTATCCAGGCTGATGTCTCCCTCTTGGCGCTTGGGAGTGTCAGAGTCTGACGTCCTCGGTGAAAGAGTGATGATGAGAGACTCTGTGAACTTGATAGCATGAGTGCGGACTCCATCATTGTCAACTTCCAGCATAGCCAGAACTTCCTCCTTCATCTGAGTCACCATGTCCCAGCATGCTTCCTGCATGTCTGACATGGTCTTGGAACGCACAAACCACTGGCATAGAAAACCAACAAGCCTCAGTACAGCAACACACATGGGTACATAATATGGGTAGAATGGGATAACAATGAGAAGGCATTGATTAATGAAAGTGTGTACCTGCAGCGCCACTTTGTAGAGCTGAGTGAGAGTGAGGATAGCCTTCTTCACCACATTGACACTTTCGTCCTTCAGCAGCATGTTCAGGTTGGCAATCAGTTTAAGCAGGAGCTCGTTGTCCCTCTTACTGTTAAGACAAAAACAACCCAAGTTAAAAATATCACATTTATTGAACGTGACTATCGTGAACTTGATAGTCTAACAACTGTTCTATATGTGTGTGTGTGTGCGACTGATGAACACTTACCATGCTTCCTCAATGAAGCCAATGACAAACTTTCTTACTTCCATTGACTTATCGGTCTGAAAGGCTATGATCTCCTACAGACACAGGGTGACAATGAGAGACAAAGAGAGAACACATTTTACACTTAAACAATAAGGCCTGATGGGGTGTGGTATATAGCCAATATAACACAGCTAAGGGCTGTTCTTATAAACGACGCAACGCAGAGTGCCTGGATATAGCCCTTAGCCGTGGTATATTGGCCATATACCCCAAACTCCAGAGGTGCCTTATTGCTATTATAAACTGGTTATACGGTCTGATATACCACGGCTTTCAGTCAAATTAGCATTCAGAGCTCGAACTACCCAGTTTACAAAAGTGCTTTTACAACTGGTGTTAACCTAGCTGAGAAATGCTTAACTTTGTTATATTATATCAAGGCGGAGTTGGTCGCACGGTTTGCTAGCAACAACATTGCGTCACCATCAGTCAATACTTGTAAAATTACAATTCTGAAAAAGCTTACCTGTACCTATGTTTCTCCGCAGTCCTTTCGCAGGGTGCTGAAATTCCTACTTTTAATAAAAACTTGAATACAACTTAAACTTGAATACAACCAATTACTTTTTCCTCATGTGTTGCACAACTCAGCGTGAGTGCACGTGCCAATTGGATCTCAGCTTACATGGTGTCAAGGCCACTACGTCTCCAGTTGAGCAATACAAATTAGGAAAAAGTCAGTGGTAGTCGATAAAAGTTATACAAGACAAACATAGGTACAGGTAAGCATTTTCAGAATTTACAAGTATCGACTGATGGTGACAATGTTGTTCCTAGCAAATTGTGCAACCAGTTATCAAAACTCAACTCCGCCCTCGATACATGGAGCTGAGCGTTCCTCAGCTAGTGGTAACCAATATACATCTATAACTACATACTTACATCTAAGAAATTGTCAAGTAAAGAGGGGTCCTTGTTGATGATCAATTCCTGGACCTGAATAATGAAAAGACACTTATAAATATTATATATTTAAACAAATATTTTTTACCTTTATTTAACTAGGCAAGTCAGGTAAGAACATTCTTATTTACAATGACAGCCTACTGGCGAACAGTGGGTTAACTGCCTTGTTCAGGGGCAGAATGACAGATTTTTACCTTGTCAGCTCGGGGATTTAATCCAGCAACCTTTTGGTTGCTCAAACCACTAGACTACCTACTCTAACCACTAGACTACCTGCCGACCCATATATATTACAGGTCTGAAGAAAAGGGTAGAATGTATAGCCGTCCTAACATTCCTATCTGATCTCTTGAAGGAGCTTATTACTGATGGCTTTATACTGGCCTGCCAGAGAGCTGCTCACAAACCTGTTTGAGAACCGTGAGTTTGCTGTCTGTAGCAATAAGAGCTGCTTGGTTCAGGAGATCAACAACCTGTGGGTTGAGAACAGACAATCAGGTACATATTTTGGAACTATCAAACATAGATAATTTGACGCGATTTTATTCAAATATGGACCAAATCATTCCAAGGGTTGTTCGGGGATACCTTTTCACTGGTGGTCATATCGACAATAGCCGTGTCCTCGTCTTCATTGAAAAACTGTGATGCCACACTGGTCCTCACACCACCAGCTTCTCCGTTATTTGAGGCCATCTTCTAAACATACACGGAAACAAAGTTAAATTAAATAATATCATTAAATTAACTTACTAGTTAGTTACATGCGATGGAAAAATAAGTGCAAACCCTGGCGCACTTTGGTTAGAAACACAACGTTAGCCGGCTATGCTAGTTAGGTGACGGAAGTTCGCCGTCACCTGCCCTGCAAAATAACTTTACTGACAACAACAATTACAGCACAAAATGAGGAAAACACATTACCTTATTAGATCCTTTATTATTCATAAATTAAAATGAAATATTATGCACTTGTGTGACGAGTAACAAGGGCGCAACTTCGCTAATACACCGCCATATTTGGCGGAAGTACTAATAATGCAGCTGTGCAACAAAAACTTCCCTCGGCTGCAACAACAGTTGGGTGTTTTAAGTGCCCCTTTACGCATAACTAGATAAATTGGCAAATCTCTAGGATTTAAACCCCTGAACCTATTATATTTATATACAGATGTTTTATTTATGTTTTTATGTGCAACATTGTAGGACACGTGAGGTAAACCCATACAACTTGTAAAGGGTTGCAAACTGTACATTAAAAAAAACACGTGTCGGGATATAAAATAAAAAAATACAGTACACCAAAGGTACTGATAGCCAAGCCATTTCATCTTTCTGAACCATAGACCTAACATAATAACGTATATATGTAATTGCTTGCAATAATTGTATTACACTGTAACAAACAGCAACCCTTCCTCGCCCTCTGCTGCCTGTAGAGAGGCACAGCAACTGGAACACTGTTGTTCAAATATTACCTACAAAGCCTCTAGCCAATCACAGAGCAGACGGCAAGCGCTAACCTTTTCTGGCTACAACAGAATCGTCCATTTTGTTTCAGTTGAGTTGGTCGCTGCATGAATCAAGCAAGGAAATTATAAGAGTAAGAAAAGAGGTTAGTAATGTGTTTTAGTGTATTTTGAATGTAAACTCGCATGATTTACAAATAGTAGCGACGCTAGCTATCATGCACATTTGTTTGTATACAGCTAGCTAGCTATGACGTTTCAGAGTCCGTTGTTTTGGTGCCCGACCTTAGGTGACTATCCTGTAAAAATGTGCCTAGTTGCTAATGCTAACTACCGGTAGTTGGCAATCAATACCGGCGTAGCAAATACCGTAGTGAAGTCTCTAATGAAACTAGGAACTAGCTAGTTTTATGAAAACTGTTGGCTTTGGACCTATGCGTTGTTTTGCCGTGGATTTTATGTTTCTGTTAACAGGAGCGATGCCCATGTAAGATTTTGTAATGCAACGAAATGGCTACAGTAGCAAACATTGCCAATGCTAGACGTCTACTAAACTACATTCCTTGTCTGTAAACTAATTTCTTACAGATTGGAATTTCTGATCACTGAATAAGTTGCATGAAAGATGAGTGGAATAAATGTGAAGAAGCTCAAAGTCAATGAGCTGAAAGAGGAACTTCAGCAGCGAGGCCTGGATACTCGTGGGCTGAAGGCGGATCTTGTCATAAGGTTGCAATCAGCACTTGAGGCCGAGGCTGCAGGTGAAGAGGGCGGGCCACCGACTGCTGATGTTGGGGGGGATGAGGAACACGATATTGGCGCAGATGGCGACGACTACTCAGATGAAGGTAAACAAATATTTAGGGGGTTCTATGTGTATGTAGACAGTTGTACGATTTCATTGGTTGACTGTTGTTCACAGATTTTCTGTTTTTAAATGGGGCTGGTACTGTTTGTTTCAACGTGACTAGTGGGCTGTCAATTGTAAACATGCGGATGAAACTGCTGTTATACCAAAGTTGTAAATCAAGCAGGTTGTGATACTGACACTATGTTTTCCATACTAGTTAAAGATGATGGGGAAGAAGACCAAGATGGGGAGGACGATGAAGTACAGTTTGTCCCGCAGGCTAAAGAAGAAAAGTTTAATGAGGAGAAAGGTGATGGTGAACATAGTGAAGATGAGCAGGAAGAAGACAGCCAAGAAGGGGCACAGGTGTTAGAACCAGAGAGAGCAGAACCAGAGATGGAGGAACCAGAGCCACCACAACCAGAACCTGTGCAACCAGTACTTGTGCAACCAGAGCCACCACAACCAGGGGCTATGAAACCTGAACCAGTGAAACCAAAGCCAGTGGACGCAGCATCAATTGAGTCTGAAGCAAAGCGTGTGGAGATGTCTGAAATTAAGTCAGGTCAGTAATAACATAACTCAAATGAACAGATTAGTGCTTAGTATATTCTCTTAATTCACCCTGCTGCTCACGCTGCAATTCTTGACATTGTCCTCTTTGGTGCAGATGAGTTTGTGATGGAAGCAGAGTTGAAAAAAGAGGCAGAGGAACCTCTGCAGCAGGAGCAATTGAAGAAGGAGCCAAAGCAGCCAGATGCACATCTTCCAGATGGTGCCAATGAATGTGAGGCCATGGAGGCTGAGCAGGTGAGCCAAGCAAAAACGGAGGATGACCGATGCAACCGTAAGAGGCCATACGATGAAGGCCGTGGCTATGGCTATTATGAACACAGAGAGGAAAGAAGGTACGTGTGGGGGAACAGGTTTGAAAACTACTTCACTAAAGTGCCTTGAAAACATTCTTCCGAACTACACCCCAAGCTTATGCTCCACGCTCTCGCGCACACAGGGCACGTTCTCCACAGCCCCCAGCAGAGGAAGAGGAAGAAGATTTTGATGACACTCTTGTGGCTATTGATACGTGTAAGTGAAAGTACTATGTTTGTTTTGTGATGGTAGTAGGATTTGTGTTGAATGGTTTATTGTGTGCATTAACAACATACAGTTGAAGTCGGAAGTTTGCATACACTTAGGCCGGAGTCATTAAAACTCATTTTTCAACCACTCCACAAATTTCTTGTTAACAAACTATAGTTTTGGCAAGTCGGTTAGAACGTCTACTTTGTGCATGACACAAGTCATTTTTCCAACAATTGTTTACAGACAGATTACTTCACTTATATTTCACTGTATCACAATTCCAGTGGGTCAGAAGTTTACATACACTAAGTTGACTGCCTTTAAACAGCTTGGAAAATTCCAGAAAATTGTGTCATGGCTTTAGAAGCTTCTGATAGGCTAATTGACATCATTTGAGTCAAAGGTGTACCTGTGGATGTATTTCAAGGCCTATCTTCAAACTCAGTGCCTCTTTGCTTGACATCATGGGAAAATCAAAAGAAATCAGCCAATACCTCAGAAAATATATTGTAGACCTCCACAAGTCTGGTTCATCCAAACGCCTGAAGGTACCACGTTCATCTGTACAAACAATAGTACGCAAGTATAAACACAATGGGACCGCACAGCAGTCATACCGCTCAGGAAGGAGACGTGTTCTGTCTCCTAGAGATGAAAGTACTTTGGTGCGAAAAGTGCAAAGCAATCTCGGAACAACAGCAAAGGACCTTGTGAAGATGCTGGAGGGAACAGGTACAAAAGCATCTATATTGACAGTAAAATGAGTCCTATATCGACATAACCTGAAAGGTCGCTCAGCAAGGAAGAAGCCACTGCTCCACAACCACCATAAAAAAGCCAGACTACGGTTTGCACATGGAGACAAAGATTACTTTTTGGAGAAATGTCCTCTGGTCCAATGAAACAAAAATAGAACTGTTTGGCCATATTAACCATCGTTATGTTTAGAGGAAAAAAGCGGAGGCTTGCAAGCCGAAGAATACCATCCCAACCGTGAAGCACGGCGGTGGCAACATCATGTTGTGGGGGTGCTTTGCTGCAGGAGGGACAGGTGCACTTCACAAAATAGATGGCATCATGAGGCAGGAAAATTAGGTGGATATATTGATGTAACATCTTAAGACGTCAGTCAGGAATTTAAAGCTTTGTCGCAAATGGGTCTTCCAATTGGACAGTGACCCCAAGCATACTTCCAAATGTGTGGCAAAATGGCTTAAGGACAACAAAGTCAAGGTATTGGAGTGGCCATCACAAAGCCCTGACCTCAATCCTATAGAAAATGTGAACTGAAAAAGCGTGTGCGAGCAAGGAGGCCTACAAACCTGCCTCGGTTACGCCAGCTGTCAGGAGGAATGGGCCAAAATTCACCCAACTTAGTGTGGGAAGCTTGTGGAAGGCTACCCGACACGTTTGACCCCAAGTTAAGCAATTTTAAGGCAATGCTACCAAATACTAATTGAGTGTATGTGAACTTTTGACCCACTGGGAATGTGATGAAAGCAATTATTCTGACATTTCACATTCTTAAAATAAAGTGGTTATCCTATCTAAGACAGGGAATTCAAACTATGATTAAATGTCAGGAATTGTGAAAGCCAAAAATATTTAAACTCAGGTTACGGTGTATGTCAACTTCTGCCTTCAACTTTATTTATTTACTTTTGGGGGTATGGTTTTGTTTTTCACAGATAATTGCGATCTGCACTTCAAGGTATCACGTGACCGGTATAGTGGATACCCGCTCACCATCGAAGGTTTTGCATACCTGTGGTCAGGTGCACGAGCTTCCTATGGTGTCAACAAAGGGCAAGTCTGCTTTGAAATGAAGGTATTTCCTGTTTAAATTAAGTTGCATTTCACTTAGGCGCTTTGTCGATGGAATATTCAGGTTGTGTTTTCTGATTGAGGAGTCATCGGTTTGAGTACATATGAATTTGGTGCATGTTTTGTTATCCAGATAAATGAGGAGATCTCTGTGAAGCACCTTCCCAGCAGTGAGCCTGATCCACATGTTGTACGCATTGGCTGGTCCTTGGATACCTGCAACACCCAGCTCGGTCAGTTTGTGAAAATGCTTTTGTACTTGATTTTGGATTATCTCATTGTTATTGAGTATTATTATTATTATGCGATTTTGAAACTAACAAAAACTCATTGATTTTGACTCTATACCAGGTGAAGAACATTTCTCTTATGGTTATGGAGGAACTGGCAAGAAATCTTCAAATTGTAAATTTGAGGATTACGGGGAAAAGTTTAGTGAAAATGATGTCCTTGGATGCTACATTGTAAGTATTTGTGAGGGTACAGAAGATTCACTTAGATTCATCTGCCTAATAAAAGCTGAGTACTCAATAAGCCTAAATGTTTTCCTCTCCATGTCTGGTTCAGGACTTCGATAGTGGTGAGGAAGTGGAGATGGCCTTCTCAAAGAACGGCAAGTGGCTGGATGTGGCCTTCCGTGTGTCACGGGAGGAATTAGCTAAACAGCCACTCTTTCCCCACGTTCTTGTGAAGAACTGTGCAATTGAATTTAACTTTGGCCAGAAAGAGGAGCCCTTCTTCCCCCTGCCTGAGGGATACACCTTCATTCAGAACGTCCCTCTGGAAAACAGGATACGGGGAACAGTTGGGCCTGCAACCAAGGCTGACTGTGAGGTGAGTGTCTGCCGTATTGGTTCATTGAGTGGATTGTTGAGTTGGATCATAAGACTAGATTCCTTCTGTCGTCAGTAGCTGTGAGATGCCAGGACTAATTCCTCATGTTTGTCTCTTGTTTTTACCTCAGCTCTTGATGATGGTTGGCCTGCCTGCATCTGGGAAAACCACCTGGGCCTCAAAACACGCGACAGAGCACCCTGCAAAGAAATACAACATCCTGGGCACCAATGCCATAATGGAGAAGATGAAGGTCAGTTATCTTTGTTTCAACACAGAATCCTTCAGTCTTGGTCTTTGGTGTCAAGTTCCCCACTAACGTAATGAAAACCTCCACCCTCAGGTGATGGGACTGCGTCGTCAGAAGAACTATGCTGGTCGCTGGGATGTCCTGATCCAGCAGGCCACACAGTGTCTGAACAGGTTGATCCAGATTGCTGCCCGCAAGAAGCGTAACTACATCCTGGATCAGGTATCTACTTTCTGATTTCTCACCCCATTCTATGTTAATGTGCTCAACCCCCCGCCCGCTGCTGTTCACTGATGCACATGTCCATTAATGCACTCTTTGATATACTGTCTAGTGTAGAAGCCTTGATCAACAACTCATGGAAGTTATCACACTTTTCATTGTCCTGAACATGCTGCTGAAATCATTATTTCTGTTTTCGCTTAAATGAAAGCAGTATTGACATTGTATGTTTTTACTCAATATTTTTTATTTCCTCTCTGTATGTCCTGTTGAAAAAGAGCTCTAAGCTGTACAAATAGTCCATGTCTATAATAAGATGTTGAAAAACAAGTAAACACTGCCGGGTGGTGAGTAAGAAATACACCTTCTGTTGTTCGTTAACTGTAAGATTAGTTCAAGTTCAAACTCACATCACCTTTGATGTAAGATAGCTGATTTATACATACAGACAGCATATGGAACTTTTGAATGTTGTATGTAAAATGAATAAAACATTAAGGTAAGTGAAAACTAACATGTTTGAATTTTCAGGGCGTTTGCTCAAGTTACTCAAGGTAGGTAAGGTCTTGGACATTCTTATGGATGCCATGGAATTAGTGAGTATTGACAGGTAGGTAGTGTATGTTGTTATTGTCATGACAGATGGACTATTGACAAACAGGTAAGTTCTGGTAAGTAAATAGGGGGACCCTGTTATTGTAGGCAAGATATTACACAGCTTTATAAACTATAAATTGTTAGTTTATTCAGCCAGTTACATTAAATCAATGACCGCACAGAGAATAGTTTGAAAAGCAGTACATTGATTGCCCTAAAAGGGTTTATCTGGAGACAATTCAATTGATTTTACAGATGTTTTTCTTCTGTTAATTGTATGGAAGTGAATGTGAGCTCTGTGGAAGAAGCGATTAACGGGAACATGCATCTATTTGCTCAAGCTTGTAAGAGTGAGCTGTCAATATGGCAAAAATAGATTCAAAGATGGAACATATTTAAAGATTCTACTATTTTTTTTGTAATGTAGTATTTTGCATTTTAAGTAGCTAATGTTCTTAGCTCTTCATTGGAAATGTTGACCAGTTGAGAACTTGTGAGAATTAACCCAATAGATGACTAACAGGGTCCCCAAAGTTCTTTCTCACAGGAAATGCATTCCAGACACAACGGTAAGTTGTGAGAGACAACCATATGTAGTTCCAGAACAGTAAATATAGGCATGAAGGAAAAAAACTCTCACTTTCATCATTGCAGGAATCCAATTTCCCTCCTATGGAACGCAAAGCTGTAACAAAACCAGACAAGTGAACAATAATGAACAGCTTCTACTTCTTTCTTGTCAACTTTGCTAGACAAATGTATATGGATCAGCCCAGAGACGAAAAATGCGTCCTTTTGAAGGTTTTCAACGCAAGGCTATTGTAATTTGTCCCACGGACGAGGATTTAAAAGAGCGAACGTTAAAGCGAACTGATGAGGAAGGGAAGGATGTGCCCGATCATGCCGTATTAGAAATGAAAGGTAGGAATTCCATGGATAACAAAATTTAAAAAGACAATGCATTTCCTATGTATTTTTTATTTTTTTATTTTATGGAAACTTGGAAGATCCCAACCGTCCCCTTCCCCTCAGAGAGCTATTCCCACTTTCCCCCCATCATCCATCATTCTCTTATTTGAACCATTTCTGTCAAACTTCTCGTTCATCTATTTAGCACTGCAAACTCAGGGTGACGTCCATTTCAAGTGTTGGTTTTGATTCTGACCCTTGAAGGATGAGATTTTAAGAGTATATCAATTTAAATTTTTAACAAAACCATTGGCAGTGCAATTTCCATAACCAAGGGAGGAAATATTGAACATTTATCACTTAAGAACTGAGGACATGCATACGTCCATAGGCTATGCTTGTGATTTGCAGTTGCAAACTTTCCCCTATCTACATATCCATAACTCTCCTTAGTTTTGCTATTTTATTTTTCTCTATTTCCTTGTCCTCCCTAAACTGGAGCAAATTCTCCCCTGTCCCTTGAGGTAATGTTTTGCTCCAATTCTGGTGCAACTCCACTCTCTCCCCCACTTCCCTCTTTCCCTTTCTACCCCTTCCTATTATTGTCTATCAGATAGTAATAATGATTTTCTTTGTCTTTCGACGGCGCCGCTATACTCGTCCTGACAACGTCCAACCCCTCTGCTTCCTGTAGCCAACTTTGTGCTCCCAGAAGCTGGTGAGTTTCTTGACAACGTGACTTTCATCGAGCTTCAAAAAGAAGAGGCTGACACGCTGGTGAAGCAGTACAACGAGGAGGGCCGCAAAGCCGGCCCACCCCCTGACAAACGCTTCGACAACCGCCAGGGAGGTTTCCGTGGTCGCGATGCACCTTATCAGCGCTATGACAACCGTGGTGGCTCCCAAGGAGGAAGGGGAGGCTACCAGAGTCGTGGTGGACCCCAAGGTGGCAACTTCAGAGGAGGTGAGGAGCAAGGTTTATTTTTCTAAATTTGTGTTATGAGCCTACTTAACTTCCTGCCCTTCATACATGACAGGCTATAACCGTGGAGGCTACCAGCAGAACCGTTGGGGAGGCAACCGTGATGGCGCAGCAGGAGGGCAACATGGCTACAACCGCAACCAACAATCTGGAGGGAGCTACAATCAACACCGCCAAGGACAATATAACAAGGGAGCCACTGGCAGTTACAGCCAAGGACAGGTAAGCTGTCTTAATATATTGGTTACTTTGTTTTTTAAGGGGAATCTTCACACATTTTTCAACTTCATATTCATTGTCTCCAGTACCACCCCCAACATCAACATGTGAAAATGCAGTGTTTATGTTTTGTAGTAAAAAGGATAATGACATCAACTAATTAGTAGGCAATGCCCACTCACAATTGGTCAAAGTCACACGACTAGCACTCAGGAAGATAAGTGTTTTCATTTACATCATATCTCTTTTTACAACAAAACATATAAATGCACCATTTTCGCACATTGATGTTGGGGTGGTGCTGGAGACAATGAATATGAAGTTGCAAAATGTTGGTGTTTCCCTTTAATTGCATCTCCTTATGTGGTTCTTCCTCTGTCAACACTTCACCAGTCCTTCCAACTTTCTGACATTGTATGTGTTAACTATAGCCACAGACATACAATCAGGGCTACAATCAGGGCTACAATCAAGGCAACTACAACCAGGGTTACAACTACGGCAGCTACAGCCAGTACCCAGGTTACAGCCAGAGCTATAGCCAAACTCCTGCTGCTCCTGCCGCTGCTGCTGCTGCTCCTGCCGCCACTGGACAGACCTACAGCCAGCAGCAGCAGAACTACAACCAGCAGTATCAACAGGTGATGAGCTAGTTTCTTAGGTTGGCCCATATATCAATGTTAACCTGTCACCTGTCTAAAACTCACTTCATAATGTATTGCTCTCTTTCCCTCTGATCCAGTATGCACAGCAGTGGCAGCAGTATTACCAGAACCAGAGCCAATGGAATCAGTACTACAGCCAATACGGCAACTATGGCAACTACAGCCAGGGTTCTCAGGGCTCCCAGGGCACGCAGTAGGCCTACAGTAGTGCACTGATGAGACAAATCCATTCCCTGAGCAGCATTCCATTGCTTATCCTGCCTGCAGGCTACACCTGTCTTTTTGTCCTCATCTCCTTAATGATTAGTCTTCCCTTTCTTATAGCTAACATTTTCAAGGTTTTCTTTTCAGGGTCTTAGTGGTTTTTCTCCCTGCCTTTCTGGTATAGGATTTATTTTTTCATGTCACGCCACAACATTAGCATTGTTTTTGCAGTAGGTCCTGCAACCATTTAGTAACATTAAGCTTATTTGTCTTGCCTGTTTGTAGACCCTGGCTATTTTAAATGAGCAACAGTGGTGTAGTTTAACATGCATATGTAGTACACTTTTCAGTGTTGTGCAGTGAATGTTTATTAGAGCTCATAAAAGGTAGCTGGGATTTGCATGTGTACATTTCAATGTGTTTTTAAGAGAGATGGAAGTTTGTAGGACAACTTTTTGTTTTAATATTTTGCTGTTTACGTGTCATTTTTAGTTTTAGATGTTAGATCAAAGAACCATACATTTTAAAGAAATTGGTGTAGAGTCTGGACTAATTATATATATAAACAAAAAAATGTATCTTCAACTGTTGAGGTTTTGATTTAATCCATTAATATTTTGCCCATATTTATTGAAATTAAAGTCTTGAAGACAAACATTTTGATTACTTTTTTCTATAACCTGTATAAAGAGAGCTTGTAAAACAACATTTACCAAAATGTATTGTTTCACACCATTTAAAACGTTCTGTAACAGTGGTGGTCATCTATTGTCCCTCCAACTTGTTTTTCCAATCTTTGTGATCATTAACTAGTTTCATGTGTGGTTGTAAAACTTTTTTATACCATATACCATGTATGTAAAACAGTATCTGCATGTGGTTCTGTGTTAAATCAAAACTTACTCTTTTTGTATTTGAGAATAAAATCTGAAGACTTTGTCTCTAGTTTATATTATTTTTTCTGTCTTGTTTCTTGATTACTGGTCACAAGTTGATTTTAATTATGGATCATTATAAGACATACATAGCTATAACAACATATACTGTTAATTAACCACTTTCGTCTGTGGCTATAACCTTTGAACCTGTTTTAAAGGCACAGTGTAAAGGAGTAAAACATATATTGCAAAATAACACCTTTAGGTAACGGATATTACGATAAATGTCCCGATGCACAATAATTGTTGCAATTTACCTACAGTAATTAACAGCTACACTGGATATTTCCTCCATGCATATGTCCTGTAATGCGTTATTCATAAAATGTGACATTCGCAATCAAAGTGGATTGTCGATCTATTAACCTTGCCTTGAATCCATTGTATACATACAGAACCCGGAAGTACAGAGCTTCTGCAACTTTTTAACTAAACATTTGGGAAAGACGGGAAAGGAAAATTACTTGTTGCGAATGCAATAGCTACATGTTTGGATACATGTTTCAATGTGTTCTATTGAGTCTGTAATGGAGAGAGATATAGGAACAATATATGCTATAAGGGCTCTTGGGTGAGTATGTAGGTTTATTCTGAAAACAGATTAGATTATGCCTCCTACCTAGCTAACGGATGTCAGAAGCCTAGCTAGCAGACGTACTGCACGTGCCAGATGGGGTAGACAAGTAAACAGCACAAGAGTAGGTCAGCTCGTCGCTTAGAGGCCCAGTTTAATACGTTTGCTTTCGCTACTGTGTGTTTTCTGAACCTTATCTATCTAGTTAATACACGTGTTGCTTGATCTCGGTCATTACTTTAACATTATTTCAGGTACACAAGCAGTGTCTGTGTCAGACGGTGCAGGTGTGATGAGCTTCCTTGTCCGCTGCTCACTTGGCTGGCGTCAGAATTGAGGGCTGTCTGCACAGAGTTACAGGGTATATAACCTTACAACTAAGTCATCATGCAATTGTACATGATACAAGGGTAGCAACTAGAAGGTGCACCTACAGACACTTGCTATATATATATATATATATACACACTCACACACACCTACTAGTTTGGACACACCTACTAATTCCAGGTTGTTGTTTAAAAAATACACATTTTCTACATTGTAGAATAATAGTGAAGACATCAAAACTATGAAATAACATATGGAATCATGTAGTAACCAAAAAAGTGTTAAATCAAAATGTTATATTTGAAATTCTTCGAAGTAGCCAACCTTTGCCTTGATGACAGCTTTGCACACTATATATATATATCTATATATTTATTTTTTTAATAAATGTTTTATTTTCACATACACAGGACAGGTGAAGTTAAATGTGTTGTTTTACAGGGTCAGTCATAGTAGTACGGTGTCCCTGAAGCACATTAGAGCTAAGTGCCTTGCTCAATTATGGTGTGTGTGTTTGGTATGCATGCATTTCAGACCAAAAGACTGGTATTGTCCTAGTGGGGGAGTTGCGGACCCTGCTGACCGAGCTACTTTGTCCCTACGCTGCACTGACCACAGATCCACTGAGTCCTCCTCTCCTCAACAAAGTCACTGGTGAGAGATTAGGCAGGTGGGAGTTCTTGAAATGTAAAAGTGTTGAAATGAAGTGAATAATGTATGTTGTGTATTGTTGATGCTATTATCCTTATGGTCTTATTTGTAGAGTACATGGTGTCAGAATTACAAGCAGCACGTATACTTCAACATAAAGAATTACATCCAGAGGATGAGAAGAGTGAAGATAAATCTGAGAAAGAGCAGAGAGCGGAAGATCCCAGCATTGTTGATACAAAGAACTGGTGTAAAGAATATGAAGATGGCCAGGAGATGGAACAAGGTGACAGGAAGGAAGAAACAGAGCGTGAATTGGCTTTGTTGCTTCAAACCCTAAACATGGACGAGTCTTCACGGCTTACAGATGTGTGCCATCAGGTAAGGAGAGACCGACTCAGACAGGATGTGATATGAAAAGTGTCTGTAGAATGTTGCTGTTGATACAGTGCCCGCTTCTCTATCACACTTTACTATTCAGGTGGAGTCCCGTCTTGCGGTATTGCCGTGTGGCGATATGACAGAACCTCTGCTGGACACCAATCTCAACTCTGAGCAATGGGTAGGTTGTCAAAGGGGGGGGTTCCTCATGACAGTGCTGAAGGTTGTCAGTGTATTTGGTACCTTATTTATTCACCAGATTATTCATTCCTGTATTGGTTTTTCCACCTATTTAGAGGCAAGTCCAGAAGATAAATCGGGCTCTATTAGAGGACTATAATTGTCGACGCCAAATGATGATCAAACGTTTTCAGGTCACACTTCAGTCCTTTGCCTGGGGAGAGAAGGAAAAGGTATGCAACACTGCCTCTACTAAACGTTACTTTATATGCAGGCTAAATCGATACTGAGTGTACAAAACATTACAATCACCTTCCTAATATTGAGCTGCACCCCCTTTTGCCCTCAGAACAGCCTCAATTATTTGGTTTTGAAAGCACTCCACAGGGATGCTGGCCCATGTTGACTCCAATGCTTCCCACAGTTGTGTCAAGTTGGCTGGATGTCCTTTGGGTGGTGGACCATTGTTGATACAAACAGGAAACTGTTGAGTTCTTGACATACTCAAACCAGTCTAGCTGGCACCTACAACCATACCCCGTTCAAAGGCACTTCAATATTTTGTCTTGCCCCTTCACCATCTGAATGGCAAACCTACACAATCCATGTCTCAACTCTTAAAAATTATTATTTAACCTGTCTCCTTCCCTTCATCTACACTGATTGAATTGGATTTAACAAGTGACATCAATAAGGTGCTGTAGCTTTCACCTGTCAGTCTGTCATTGGAGAAAGCAGGTGTTCCTAATGTATGTCCATATTAAAAGCACTAGAGTGCAAATTACTTAATTGTAGTCAATGGGCGCAAACGCAAGGCCACTTCGAGCAGAATTAACAGGCATGTGCACAGCACAGGAACAAAGTCCATTTCTATCTTCACAGCTTCATGCTGCACCCCATGTGGAACAGTCTGTAAGGTGTTGCCAGCACTGACCTTTGGATCATATCTGCTAAATATGGCAGTGTGATAAGATCTCCAACTCCTAAGGACCATATTCCATCAGACCTGGGTCTCCAGAATAAGTCCCAAAAATGTCTGGAGTTGCAAGAATCAACAATTGTACTCCAAAAAAATACATTACAGTGTAAAACAAACATAAACATGCCCTTTTGTTGCATTGGCGCAATTTTTCCCTCCCCTCCCCCCTGGATACCAGGTGACAGGTTTTCATTGAATAGGGTCAGACAGAGGATCTTGAGGGAGAGTCTTCGCAGTGAACAGCAAGTTAAGGCATGTCAGTCAGGAGCAAAAAGTTGAAGTCCTCAGATGTCAAATCAAGGACGAGGATTGAGAGTTTCTCCATGGTGACATGAGGTGTGATGAGCAACATTTTTTTTGCATTCAGTGAGCATTTGCTGAGAGCACAGCAAATCGCAGGGACGAACTCAGAACCATTAGTTCCACAGTCAGCAAGAAAATTAGGATTGACGATCTGTGTAAGTCAGCGTTAACTTTTTGCATATATATCACATTTGTTTATATAGCCCTTCGTACATCAGCTGATATCTCAAAGTGCTGTACAGAAACCCAGCCTAAAACCCCAAAACAGCAAGCAATGCAGGTGTAGAAGCACAGTGGCTAGGAAGAACTCCCTAGAAAGGCCAAAACCTAGGAAGAAACCTAGAGAGGAACCAGGCTATGTGGGGTGGCCAGTCTTCTTCTGGCTGTGCCAGGTGGAGATTATAACAGAACATGGCCAAGATATTCAAATGTTCATAAATGACCAGCATGGTCGAATAATAATAAGGCAGAACAGTTGAAACTGGAGCAGCAGCACGGCCAGGTGGACTGGGGACAGCAAGGAGTCATCATGTCAGGTAGTCCTGGGGCATGGTCCTAGGGCTCAGGTCCTCCGAGAGAGAGAAAGAAAGAGAGAATTAGAGAACGCACACTTAGATTGACACAGGACACCGAATAGGACAGGAGAAGTACTCCAGATATAACAAACTGAACCTAGCCCCCCGACACAAACTATTGCAGCATAAATACTGGAGGCTGAGACAGGAGGGGTCAGGATACACTGTGGCCCCATCCGAGGACACCCCCGCACAGGACCAAACAGGAAGGATATAACCCCACCCACTTTGCCAAAGCACAGCCCCCACACCACTATCTGAATATAGACTTGACAGTAACACAGATCCCCAAAATATATTGTTTAGTTTTATATTCCTTTATTGTATTTGTATATTGTATGTATATTAATGCCAAACCTGTTTCCATGTTCTCCACAGGAGCGCAGTGAAGTGCTTGCCTCAATACCTCCACTCTCATCACTTCCCCTCATATCCCAAGTCTCCATGTCTCTTCTGCTTGCAGCAAGAAAAGACCAATCTTACATTTTACCAGTAAAGGCAGGGGAAAGCACTAAAGTCCACAAGGTATGCTGTAGCTAACTAGCTTTGAGTTTTGTTAGATTTTTAGAATGAAGATAAAGAGATGTACTATTCTGATTATTCTGTCTTCTCTGTCTCTGTGAAGGTATTGATGGGCAGTGTACCAGACCGGGGTGGACGGCCAGGAGAAATTGAGGCCCCCATGCCCATGTGGGAGGGACGGAGAGAGGGAGGGAGGGGTCGTGGAGGGCCACGCAGAGGGGGTGGTCAGAAACGACAGAACTTTTCTGGAAAAAAGAGAAACAAATGAGAGTAACACAATAGGTTGTATGAAGGAAATGACAAGGTAGAATTTAGCGACATGGCGATAAAGACAAACCCACAAGCAAGAAGATTTCAATATCAAAATACATTTTGTTTAACATTGATATAATTTATGCAGATCCACAAAGGTGCAGTCCTGAAATTTTGCTCAAAGTCAAATTCAACAACAAAATGTGTTGCTGTGGAATTTAAATTAAATTGAAGAAATATGTTAATAAGGATAGGCTATAATCGATTTGTGATATTTTTGAGGGGGACAAATAGGAAGTTGATTATGTGGATAAAAAAAGTGTCTTTTTAAAAATACTTGAGAATATATTGCTTATGTTAGAAACCTGTAGAGTCTATTTGTTTGATTGATTACTTCAATATCGTTTAAATGTCACTGTTTAAATAAAGCCTTAAGTACTTCCTTGTACTTTTGTTTTATCATCATTAGAAAACACAGATATAAATGTCATAGTCCTGTATGGCAGGTATGTAGGAGGATGAAACATAACTCTGGATGAGCACCTATACATTATAGTATCTTTTCCATTATATACTGACCACTGCAAATGATATGTGGCTTCAGTACAGACCAATGATTAAAATATACACAGATGACTGATGGGGTCCGATGTTGAAGCCACCGTGCCTCTGTAACAGGGTTCTATTGGTGATTCCCCTTGCCACTTTATTGTTAAGCCAATGTTTTTTTTTTTTTTTTTAGTTTTGTCTTGCCTTCACCTACTCAACATGGCATCTTATTGGCTGGTTTGCGTGGCTTGTTTACGAGGGTGGATGTTTCAGTTAGAATCGTCCCAGTGAACCAGCAGTAAGTTGTTGGTTGCAAAGCACTACGTCAAAAGTGATTTTTATACTCCCAAGTGATTATTTAAATGTACAATTTATATCAATTTGTAAATTTTATTAGAACACCACACATAAGATGGCGTTTTTGGTGCATATTTGTTGTAGAGAATTCCAGCTAATACTAGCTAGCAACTTACTGTGTCTGATGGGGGGTTTCGTATATTTTGTACAGTGCGTGATTACAGAGTTGGATGGTGAGCCGGTGCATTGCATGACGTGCAATTTTGTGTTGTTTCTATCTGTATACATCTTCATGACTGGTGCTACAAGTTGGAGTTCGTGTCGATGATTGATTGTACACAACGCAAGAATAGTACTGTTACACCTCCATATATTGGCACTCTCCCACCGTTGTAAACGGGGGAGTTATAGAAAAGCATTTCTATATTTTGTTTTTGCCACATTTATTATATTAGTTTGAATTTACATTTTAAGTGTCTATCTTTAGGTATTTTTTTCCAGTAGTCCACTGTTTGCATCATTATGATGTGCAATACTTTGAAGGCTTAACGCTGACATGCATAACTTTTGTGGGACCTTTAACAGTGGACTAATTTTTTAAAAGTTGACTGGATCTTCACTTTTATAATATATCTGTCCCCAATACAACAAAATATATGCCATTTTGTCCTTGAAACATTTAACATTTAATTGAAACAAAGTTGCTGGAATGTCACGACCTACTTATACCAGTACACTTGTAACAACCTAAGTATTACGAAATTTATATTCGATTAAATATGCCACACGTAGCAAATAGGGCATTACTTTTGTTTACCAAATTCGATACTCATTGACCTCAATACAAAAACTCCTCGCTTGATGAGCGAAAAAAACGAAAACACTGTACCTGCTTGAGAGGATAGATTTTGGGCCCAGCTATCCCTCTTGCTTCGTCTCTTCCTCTCTGTTTGAGTCGACGTCGTCGTGGATTTTGAACAGCGCGAGCCAGCCCGGTTACAAAACGAATGCAATCAACTGTTCACCTGGTGCAAACCCCTCTCAACGGGGTAACCCGGGCCAGATAATCGAATCCCCTCAGTGGTTTAACGTTTTACTTTTTATTAACAAATATCAACAAACGAGGAATAATCACAAGCAAACAAACTATTTACATAGCCAGGAATCCTAAACAAACGAATCATATTCATTAATAATACAAGTTTTAATTGCCTGTTTTTTTCCATTTTAGTTAAAATAGTGCCATATTGTTTAAACTAATTTATAAAGTGAAAAAAAGTTAGGTTTTGACTTAGACCATTTGCATTTGTGAATATGAAATTTACCTAGTATTATTAGCAGTTGAATTAAATTACTACATCTTTATCCATGTCAGAATTTCTGAAATAAATAATTATATCAAACCATTAAATAGTACAATCGGTCCTATTCTTTTTGTAACAAAATTCTGTATGTCAATCCCAAAGAATTCTACTATAAATACAGGCAAAAAACACATGCAAAATGGTCTCCATTCCACAGAAATCACAGTTATATTTAATATTCAGCTTGAATCTTTCCAAAACATGTTTCACAGGATAAATTCTATGTAACATTTTAAGTGAAACTTCCTTTACGTTGTTACTGATACAATATCTGTTAGCAATTCTCAATGCTTTCCCCCCCATTGTATATTACCATAGATATTTGACCAAAAGAATCTTGCTGAGGGAATTGTAGTATTACAAACAATATTCCTAATTGGTTTATTACTACATTTATCTTTGATGTTAATATTGCCAATGCATATATTTTCATGTAAATCTATGTTACTTACATCAACCACAGAGGAATTTCAAAGAGATACAACACCCCTTGGTATCCCATCAAAAACAATTGCATATTATTTTGGGGTTATTGGAAATTTTATCTAATCAAGAAATTCCCTAAATGAGTAGATATCCTTCCTCATTCAGTAACTGACCAACCAAAGTAATTTTATATTTAATTTTAACAGTTATGAAAAAAATAGACTTATTTTTAAATCGTATATCTTTGTTGTTCCATAAAAAGTATCTGTGAGGGGAAAAATTGTGTTTATACGCTAACATCCAAGCTAAAATTGCATGCTTATGGAATTTGGCCAACTTTAATGGGATTTTATCAACATCAAAATTACATCGAAGCAAAAATTCTAAACCACCACCAGAGTCAAATAAATACTTAGGGAAGACATTCCAAATACTGTTCTGGTTCTTAACATACTTCAGAATGCAATTTATTTTACAAGTATAATTTAGAGTATTGAAATCTAAAACCTCAAGACCTCCTTGTTCTTGGGTATTAGTGAGAATATATTTTTGTAGATAGTGAGGCTTGTTGCTCCAAATAAAATGATAAAGAATCTTATCTAAGTCCTCTACAATTTTAGGGGGTTAAGTCAAGTGATAACGAGACATAAACCGATCTGGATAACGCTAAAGCTTCGGACAATAAAACCCGACCATATAATGAAATATCTCTCATCAACCAGGGGTTCAATTTCTCCTTTGTTTTCTCAATAATGGGGTTAAAGTTCAATTCACTCCTTTGTTTTCCATCCTTGCATATAACAATTCCAAGATAAGTAACCTTGTCTTTAATTGGGATACCATATACTTCCTGTAAAACACAATCCTTGAGTGGAAATAAGACTGACTTATTGATATTAATTTTCAACCCGAAACTAAGGAAAAGTCTTCAATACAGGAAACTGCTTTAGAAACCTCATTCCTGTCTCCTAAAAATATGGTGGTATCATCAGCCAGTTGACTTAGTTTAAATTCATTGCCAAGTGCTGAAACACCTTGAAAATTCCCTTTCTTGATATGAAGGGTCATAATTTGAGTAACCAATCAAATTGGACTAATTGGGCAGCCCTGCCTAATGCCAAATCTTTGGGATGTCCCGTGAGCTAATTTTACAGAGCTAGTACAACCACTATATAAAGTTTGGGCTGCTTTCAAATAAAGTTACCAAACCCAAAAAAACATATTGCTTTGAACATAAACTCATGTTCTACAGTGTCAAAAGCTTTATAAAAATCAACAAACATAAGAAAACTATCATCAAGGATGAGGTCATTATAGTCAATCATATCTAAGATCAACCTGATGTTATTACTAATGTGTCGACCATGCATAAAACCAGATTGTTCTTCATCAATTATATGATGCAAGCCTTGTTTCAACCTCTTAGCAAATACAAGGGCAAATAATTTCCCATCATTATTCAACAGGCTAATGGGTCCCCAGTGGTCTATATAAAAGAGTATCCTTATTAGGTTTGGAAATCAAAGTAATTACACCTTGCTTTAAGGAAGCCGGTAACTCCCCTTTTTCTATTGATTCTTGGAACATAGCAAGAATGAAAGGAATCAATTTATCGTTGAATGCTTTATAAAACTTGCTTATTAAACCATCATTTCCAGGGGACCTATTGTCCTTAAGGCTTTTAATAGTCTTTTATCTCAATTTCAGATAACTCATCACAAAAATCCCTGAAATCATTATCTATCTTCTTAGCAATGTTTGCTACATTGTCTAAGAAAAGATCCATATTGGAAGTTGGCTGGGCTGATGTATACAGATTCTGATAAAACTGGGCAACATGCTGAGAAATTTATTTTGGGTTTTCATTGGGAGTATTATTAATCATCAATATACATATGGAAGTCTTTTCGCCTCCTCTTCCATCCATGCTACTTCCTTCTTAAATACTTCATTCTCTAGTGAAGTCTTGTTCATTTTCCAGTAACCTTTGCTAACTTTTTTGTTGACAAATCATGCATATTTATCTTTATTGATATCCCTTTGTGGTCTGTTAAAATCAATGGTTCAATTGAGACTGTATCAACCTTGTCAGCCATATCTTCAGATATCAGCCAGAAATCAATACGGGATTGTATAGATAAATCTTTGGTACTCCATGTAAACAATCTTATCTGGGTTCTTATGTCTCCAAATATCTAGAACACCTAACCTTAGACATATATTCCTTATCTCACAAACATATTTGCTATCCTTAGGAGGCCATCTATCCAGATTATCATGTAATACTGTATTAAAATCTCCACCCCATATTACTTTGGCCAATGGAAATGTAGACATAATTTTACTTATTTTCCTCTCAATTTATCTAAATAAAATACAGTTACTTGACTTGTTATTGGAAGCATAAGTATTTACAACAATTAATTGAACATGGTTGACATCTACCAATAGTATAATCCATCTCCCTGTATTATCTGCTTATTGACTCAATATATGACCCTTAAAGTTGCCTTTTAAAATAGCGACACCTGCTGACCGGTTAGTACCAAATGAAAACCAAATGTCATTCCCCCATTGACACTTCCAAAACGCAGTATCTGTGGAACAGGCATGAGTTTTTTGAAAGAAATAAAAGTCGTCACTCTTACCCCTACAATACAAAAATAAAGATTTCCTTTTCAAAATATTACGGATTCCCCTGGCAGTAATAAGAAGTAAGTAAGTAAGTAAGAAAAGCCAAGGCTAGAAAAGCCAAAGAAAAGCCAAGGCTAGCTTTTTCAAGCAGAAATTTGCTTCCTGCAACACTAACTCAAAAAGGTTCTGGGACACTGTAAAGTCCATGGAGAATAAGAACACCTCCTCCCAGCTGCCCACTGCACTGGAGATAGGAAACAATGTCACCACTGATAAATCCACCATAATTGAGAACTTCAATAAGCATTTTTCTACGGCTGGCCATGCTTTCCACCTGGCTACTCCTACCCCGGTCAACAGCACTGCACCCCCCACAGCAACTCGCCCAAGCCTTCCCCATTTCTCCTTCTCCCAAATCCGTTCAGCTGATGTTCTGAAAGAGCTGCAAAATCTGGACCCCTACAAATCAGCCGGGCTAGACAATCTGGACCCTTTCTTTCTAAAATGATCTGCCGAAATTGTTGCCACCCCTATTACTAGTCTGTTCAAACTCTCTTTCGTGTCGTCTGAGATTCCCAAAGATTGGAAAGCAGCTGCGGTCATCCCCCTCTTCAAAGGGGGGGACACTCTTGACCCAAACTGCTACAGACCTATATCTATCCTACCATGCCTTTCTAAGGTCTTTGAAAGCCAAGTCAACAAACAGATTACCGACCATTTTGAATCTCAACATACCTTCTCTGCTATGCAACCTGGTTTCAGAGCTGGTCATGGGTGCACCTCAGCCACGCTCAAGGTCCTAAACTATATCTTAACCGCCATCGATAAGAAACATTACTGTGCAACCGTATTCATCGACCTGGCCAAGGCTTTTTCGACTCTGTCAATCACTACATCCTCATCGGCAGACTCGTCAGCCTTGGTTTCTCAAATGATTGCCTTGCCTGGTTCACCAACTACTTCTCTGATAGAGTTCAGTGTGTCAAATCGGAGGGTCTGCTGTCCGGACCTCTGGCAATCTCTATGGGGGTGCCACAGGGTTCAATTCTTGGACCGACTCTCTTCTCTGTATACATCAATGAGGTCGCTCTTGCTGCTGGTGAGTCTCTGATCCAACTCTACACAGACGAAACCATTCTGTATACTTCTGGCCCTTCTTTGGACACTGTGTTAACAACCCTCCAGGCAAGCTTCAATTCCATACAACTCTCCTTCCGTGGCCTCCAATTGCTCTTAAATACAAGTAAAACTAAATGCATGCTCTTCAACCGATCGCTACCTGTACCTGCCCGCCTGTCCAACATCACTACTCTGGACGGCTCTGACTTAGAATACGTGGACAACTACAAATACTTAGGTGTCTGGTTAGACTGTAAACTCTCCTTCCAGACCCATATCAAACATCTCCAATCCAAAGTTAAATCTAGAATTGGCTTCCTATTTCGCAACAAAGCATCCTTCACTCATGCTGCCAAACATACCCTTGTAAAACTGACCATCCTACCAATCCTTGACTTTGGCTATGTCATTTACAAAATAGCCTCCAATACCCTACTCAACACATTGGATGCAGTCTATCACAGTGCAATCCATTTTGTCACCAAAGCCCCATATACTACCCATCATTGCGACCTGTACGCTCTCGTTGGCTGGCCCTCGCTTCATACTCGTCGCCAAACCCACTGGCTCCATGTCATCTACAAGACCCTGCTAGGTAAAGTCCCCCTTATCTCAGCTCGCTGGTCACCATAGCATCTCCCACCTGTAGCACACGCTCCAGCAGGTATATCTCTGGCCACCCCCAAAACCAATTCTTTCTTTGGCCGCCTCTCCTTCCAGTTCTCTGCTGCCAATGACTGGAACGAACTACAAAAATCTCTGAAACTGGAAACACTTATCTCCCTCACTAGCTTTAAGCACCAACTGTCAGAGCAGCTCACAGATTACTGCACCTGGACATAGCCCACCTATAATTTAGCCCAAACAACTACCTCTTTCCCTACTGTATTTAATTAATTTATTTATTTTGCTCCTTTGCACCCCATTATTTTTTATTTCTACTTTGCACATTCTTCCACTGCAAATCTACCATTCCAGTGTTTTACTTGCTATATTGTATTTACTTTGCCACCATGGCCTTTTTTTGCCTTTACCTCCCTTATCTCACCTCATTTGCTCACATCGTATATAGACTTGTTTATACTGTATTATTGACTGTATGTTTGTTTTACTCCATGTGTAACAATGTGTCGTTGTATGTGTCGAATTGCTTTGCTTTATCTTGGCCAGGTCGCAATTGTAAATGAGAACTTGTTCTCAACTTGCCTACCAATTTAAATAAAGGTGAAATAAATAATTGAAAAAACAGAAATGGACATTTACTATCACAGTGACTATATGGAGAATATTAAACTTGTATACGTTCACATTAATCGGGTTCTCACAAAAATAAAAGTTCTTACTAGTTGCAAATAAAAACAGTCTCTTTTTTTTGTACTTTGCACCAGGCAAGTGGTTGACCTAAATTATATTGTTATACAACTGCAAATAACATTATACCATAGATTGGTAAACGAATAGCCACCAAGCTAACTAACACTAAGTGTCAGTGCGAATTTCCCTGCCATAAAAAAATATATATTTATATAAAAAACGTTTGTCTCACACAAACAATGCTCTTTCCTCAATAAATAAAAAGCTTTATCAGATGCAAATAAAACTCCTGCACATCTCACTTAAATAAATCCAGCAGTCAACAAGCTAGGCGTCAGCGTGAATTTCCCTTCAATTATCAAAAGCCTTGGCTCCCGCAAAGTATGCACATATCTCTTCCTTCCTTACTCTCTCAATCATTTGCCACAGACGATTCCGAGCTTCTTTGTGAAATGCAGTCAGATCCTCAGGTTGTTCTTCTTTAAATAGTCATTTTTCTTTGCACTTTTCCATGTCATATCCCTCGCTGTCCTGGAGATGAATCTCATGATCACTGGTCGTGGTGGCAGGTTGTTTTCCCCATCTCCCAGCCTACCCTGCTGTGCACTACATCCGGAGAACCTGCAACAACACTTCGCTCCTCCTGCTGGACTATTGCCCTGCAAATGTCCTTCACTTTTGCTTTGATGTTCTCGTCAGATTTTTCTGCTATTCCATAAATTCGAAGATTCCTTCTCCGACTTATACCGGTCATTCTTGTTAACCTTTGACTCCATTTCAGTGAGTTTCTTCTCCTGTTGGCAAACTGAATTTTCAATGTTGCGTTCTGCTGCTTCAGTTTTGACTTCCTCAGCATTGAAAACCAATCCATTTCTTCAGGTTAACGATGCTGATAGTGTTCTTTTACACCAAATCCATGATGTCATCTGCACTCATTGATTTTAGCCGTGAGGATGCGGACGGTGTTGTCCTGTAGCTGGCTCAGTGATGGTTCACTTCTCAGCTGCTTTGGAAGTTGCTCCTTGGTTGGGGTATTCGGTATGAATCACATTCACCCCACTTTTTTACACTGCTAATATATATGAGTGAGTTTCAACAATGCCTCTATTCTCCTTGGAAGTTTCAACATCCATTATCTCAGCAACAGTCTGGTCATGTCCTGATTCCATGCTACAAGCTATGAAGACGTTAGCAGGCTAACTTAACTAACGTTACACACGCTGAAACTTTTCGATAGCTAGCTTATTCGTTGGAAATCGTCAAAAATATATTTCAATGGTTTGATTAATTACAAAATTATTCAAAATAGCTCAATTGTATGGTTAGATATCATTTTTTTGTGGAAAAAACAAACACATTTCAACTGCAGTCTAAAACTATAAACTTTGTGAGAAAACCCTGAAATGGTTCCTCAGCAAGAAATGTTACACCCTCTCATGTCGCCATCGTGAGCGCCCCCTCTTTGTTTTTTAAAATATATTTTTACTTTTTATTAACAACAAATCAATACAGAAAGTGCACGAGGGAACACAAGTATATATAGATTATATACAATGGACAATCGCGCTAGGGGGTACAATATCACATTACAATTACACAAGCCATACATACACTTACAATTCTAACAGCTTTTTTGTTAGTAGAGTATTTAACTGTCTTAAAATACAGTTCAATTTCTTTTTGTAGGGTAAGAAATTGTGGGGGTTTTTGTTTGTAAATTTACATTTGTGTATATGAAATTTGGCCAAAAGAATAATGAAATTAATTACATAAAAATGTTTCATCTTATTTCTCTTATGTAAAGAATCCAAACAGTACATCTCGCCACAATAGTGTAAAGTCTTCATAGATGTGTTCAATTATAAACCTACTGATGTCTTGCCACAGTTTTCTTACATGAATACAATGCCAAAAAAGATGCAACACTGTTTCTGGGTGGTCATTACAAAAGGAGCAATTTGAGTTGATGTTTTCCTTAAATGTCTTCATATAGTGGTTGGCAGGATAATATTTATGAATAATTTTAAAGGAAACTTCCTTAATTTTAGTTAACAAGTAGGTAAGTGTGTGGCAACATCCAATCTTTTTTCCAACAGATATTATCAATAAATCCATTCCAATAAGGCATGACATAAGGTATACAACATCCTGCTGAAAAAAGGTTTGTATTGCTCTGTTGTTGAATGGACCAAAAGACAAACAAATCTTTCCTACTGATGAGTCAACAGGGTCAATAGAAGGCAGGCTCTGAGGATCAGTTCTTGACATGTTCCTGAATAACAGAGCAACACCTGAGGGAATGGCATCTAAAACAATTGCAAAATCTTTAGGTGTTACAGGGACCTTGTAAAGTGATAAGAATTCCTTATAACTGAGTAAAAGACCCTCTGCATTTACCAGTTGTCTCACCAATGGGATATTATTTCGGAACAATATTCTAAAAACAAAGAAGTATTTTGATACACTATCCCGATTATTCCATATATAATATCTGTGTGGAGAAAAATTGTGTTAATAAATTAAGGACCATGATCAGAAAACCTGTCGATGAAAAGCAGAAAGTTTCATTGGAATGTTGTCAATATTATAATTGCAAAACAACATGAAGGTAGAGAAGAGAGAGTAGAGAAAAGTAGAGAAGACATGATGAGGAATAAAATTCCAGATAGAAGTGGTCTTCTTAGGAATTGTTTTATCCAATTGATCTGCAAAGTATTATTTAAAGTAGTAAAGTCCAGAAAATTCAGACCACCATTCTCAACAGTTTTCCTAATGTAATGGGTAGGGTTTCTCCAAAGAAAGTTGAAAAGCATCTGGTCTATCTCCTTGCTTATTTTACTGTCAAAATATAAAGATGGAGCACCATATGTTAGTCTAGAGATACCCTCGGCCTTGGTTATTAGGACTCTACCTTTTAAAGATAAGTCCCTCTGTAGCCATTGATTTAGCTTCTTCTGGGTATTTTTAATAAGAGGGTTCAAATTTAGTAAGCCTCTAGACTTCTGATCCTTTGTAATGGTTATGCCTAAATATGTAAGTTCTTCTTTTACTGGAATACCATAATATGAAGGTGTCACACAATCTTTGACAGCTATGAGTTCACATTTATTAATGTTAAGATATAGACCAGACGCTTTGGAAAAGGATTGTATCACATTGATCGATATGGGAATTTGGTTAGCGTCTTTCAGAAAAAGTGTAGTATCATCAGCCAGCTGGCTTATAATAATTTCTTTACCAGCTATGGAAATACCTTGTACAGGACTATTATTTAAAGAATTTGCAAGAAGTTGGGTGATTAATAAAAACAGGTACGGAGAGATAGGACAACCTTGCCTAATTCCTCTCTTTAACTCAAATCTAGGTGAGGTGCTATATTTCAATTTGATAGAGCTGTTAACATTTGCATAGAGAGTCTTAATAGCCTTACAGAAACATTTCCCAAAGCCAAGTCTCTCAAGAGAGTGGAAGAGAAACTGATGCTCTACTGTGTCAAATGCTTTATAAAAATCTAAAAATAATATGAAGCTATCCTCAGTTATTAGGTCTGAGTAGTCAAGTATGTCTAATACTAGTCTGACATTGTTAGAAATATGTCTGCTCCTCATGAAGCCAGACTGTGTTTCATCAATGATTGCATCCAGGACTTCTTTAATTATTTTTGCAAGTAGTAATGCTAATATCTTATAGTCATTATTAAGAAGACAAATTGGATGCCAGTTATCGATGAGCAGCACTTATTTTTTAGGCTTAGGTATCAGTGTTATTAACCCCTGACTCATTATAGGAGGGAGAACATTGTTTTTAATACTCTCTAAAAAGACTTAAAATAGGAAGGGAGCTACTTGTTCAGAAAATAATTTGTAAAATTCTGACGTAAATTCCATCAACACCTGGTGATTTATTGTTCTTTAGATGTTTGATAGACTATATAATCTCTTCAACTTTGATGGGTTCATCACACTGTTTAGACTCTATATCACTGATAGAGTGAACATTATTCAGTGAATTAAAAAACATATCTGTGGATTCCTGACAGTACATAAAGCTATACAATTTTCTGTAAAAATTGCTACAGTATTTAGTGATTGATTTTTGGTAATCTGTAATAACAATGTTTAATTTATGGATAGTGTTATTTTTAGAGTGAAATTTCTCAAGTCTAAAGAAATAGGATGAATTCTGTTCTCCTCCTCAATCCATTTTTCCCTAGATCTAATAAAGGCTCCTTCTGCTTTTAATCTTTATATATTATCCAGTTTATTTTGTAACTCAATTAGTTCCATCTTCTCCTCCCCCGAGGCCGGCTGGGGACCTCTGAGAAAGGGAAGTTATCTTAATGATCACCTTTTCCTCCTCAGCTCTTCTGGTCTTAACAAAATTACTACCATATTTTCTAGGGTATTTGGACATCTCACATTTAAAGAGCTCCCAGTTCTTGCAATAAGATTTTTCTTCACAAGCCCTTTCCCAAAAGCGTGAGAGCAGATCTTTAACCTCAAATTTAACTATATCATTATTTAATGATGAGCTATTTAGCTTCCAGTAGGATGCTCGGCCAAGGTTAGTATCAGGGGTAAATATTTTGATATCAATGTAAATGGCCCTATGGTCTGTGAGTAGGGAGTCCCCCTATCAGTGGTACAGACAAGCATCTCTGAACCCTGCCCATCACACCTTTTTTTTAGGCACAGGTGACCGGAAGTATCATCAAATGTTGATGGCGGCGGGATGAGAGGATCAAAGACGTGCAACAACATCGGCTCCATTATTTTTCAACTTACCTGTCGAAATTTAAGATCTGTAAGTAATTTGAGCAAGTCATGTGAGGATCGCTTCTTCTGAGAAATTCTAGCATAGTCACTGTTAAAGTTTCTCATAGGCCAATTTATATCATAAGCAATCCAGGGTTTATATACATCATTGAGGGAGTTATATTAACCTGAGTCACGGTGCACCGTATATGGCCCGTGACCTGAACGGGCAAAAACAAAAACGGTGAGGGAGGAGCGACCTCAAATTGAACAGTAATCGGTGCCGCTTTATCATGTTGTCAACAAGGCAGTATGATGCACCGTTCAGAATAATAAAACATGTTTTTTCCATCAAGGTGCTTAATCTAGCCTAGGCTACATGTCTTTTGTGTTGAGCCACAGGTGATCCATTATATTGACCAGTAAATAACAATTAAAATAAATGTTTTAGGCAGTCGGAGGAGCAAGACCAGGTGGGACCATTCGAATCTAGCCAATGAGAGGCAGATAAACCTGACAACAACAGGAACAACTCCGATATAAAGTGTTTTTTTCTCAAAATTGCTGGGATGCACGTGTCCTACTATATCAGTACACTCATAGCAACATGAGCATTTCGAAACTTCTAATCGATCAAATAAACCACACGTAGCAAATAAACTATTAACATTTTTTTTGTTAACCAAATTCGACACATTGGCCTCCATACAAAAACACGCCACCTGCTGAAGACAGATTTTGGGCAGTTATCCCTCTTGCTTCGCCTCTTCTATGTTTGAGCCGATTTCGCCGTGGGCTTTGAACGCGGTACTTGGCTCACACCCGGTAGGCAGTCCCGTAACAAAACTAATATTTTTTTTTACCCGGTGTAAACTCCTTTCACCGGTGTAACCCGGGCCAGATAATCGAATTCCCCCAGTGGCGGTAGGATGAGACGATCAAAGAAGTGCAACATCGGCTACATAATTTTTCTACGTAGCTGTCCACATTTAAGTTTTGTAAGTGATTTGAGCAAAGTCAATGGATTTGAGGTCCATTGTAGTTTCGTGCAAATTGTTTCCATAGCTTGTCCCAGCCTCGGTTTTGTACAGTGATGTCGTTTTCAAAGGCCATTACTTTAAACTGTTTTTTTTTTTTTTACACAGCCGAACTGGATCTACCAATGCCAAACCCCATGGACGACCGTCTGCGCGTGGTGGCGGTGATACATGCTTTGAAAGCATCTGGAGTTCGCGTGAAAAATTGGAAGAACTTCTTCAATGGGCCATACACGAGTGGCCCTGTCAGACCGGTAACAAACATGAACATAATGTTCCCTGAACGGTTAACCTCAATGCTTCAATAAAGTTTGTTGTCTACACAGACAATATGCGCCACCTTAGACATGTTGATTACTTGTTGAGTGATGATTACTCCCAAGGTCACATTTCTTGAATATTCAAATCTATTAATCATAAGTTGCAAACTACCAATATTGTGTGATTGTTGTAGAAAGCATTTATAGTACCTCTATGATCTGTAGATGGATGTCTTTCAGGAGAACCAATCTCAATTTGCCTTTGGCCGGGACCTGATCTTGCTGCCCCAGTGCCATTTAACTGATATGAGTGGGACAGTGCCAAAGTATGTAAACTTGAGTTGTATTTTAGCTTTAAATACAATCAGAACTGGGAGATGTGATTGTATCCAGAATATATTTTAAACAATGAACAACTGGTCATGGCATACTTACAATTGAGTGATCTAACTATTCCAATTTAGGTTCTTGGTGGATGCCTGTGAATTTTTATCCCAGCATCTTCATACTGAAGGGCTGTTTCGAAAGACGGGGTCATTGAGTCGGATCCGTGCTTTGAAGGTAAGATTGCACAGGAGAGATGTGCAGGAAAATCCACATTCTTACCCCAATGAGTATCTTTTCTATGTTGACCATCTACCACCTCATAACAGGCTGACCTGGAGCAGGGGGAGCCAGTCTTTTCTCTGCCACATTCAGCCACTCTGCAGTCCTGTGATGTGGCGTCTCTTGTGAAGCAGTTCTTACGGGAGTTGCCCTCTCCCCTCATCCCTATGGATCTACAGGTGCCACTGTGCTGTGCACAGGGCTTAGAGGAGGAGGGGGGCCAGGAGCAGGGTAAAGATGGAGTCACTCTTCTTCTTACAGCCCTGTTCCCTCTTTCTCATTCACGGGCCCTCCGATACTTCTGCACTTTCCTGAGACAGACGGCTCAAAGGTTTGTCTCCAGAATTTCATGATTACTTTTCCTTTCATCTGCGTTGTTCCTCTATTCTCCACCAAGTTTCTCCATCTCCGATCCCTCCTTTTCACTAGATGTGAAGAGAATCGTATGGAAGTTGGCAATCTGGCCCTTGTGATTGCACCTAATTTGCTACATTGTCCAGCTGGGGGCTCTAAACTGACCGCAGGCACAGAGAGACAACTGGATAGACAAGCAGCAGTAATCAAGACACTCATAACACATGCAGATCGTATTGGTATGTTCTGATAACTATACATTTGTTTAGTAGCTGATGACGGGTGTTTGATTTAATGTTGACACCGATTTCAATCCTCTATACGTCCACAAGGTGTCGTTCCCCCTTCTATTATGGACATGGCAACTGTAGCAGAGTCGGGTGAATCCACTACACCCCCAGTTGACGGAGGGAGATTTCAGGAGAGGGCAGGACTTGGTGTGTATAGAAGTTTAAGACGTCAAAGGAGGCGCAGTGTTGGAGGTGAGAGTTTAGGCAATGACGAGGTCTTGAGGTTCATACTGTGAGAGTAATTTAAGAATACACTGCTGTCAATTCATGAATTCAGTTCAGAATTCTTCTTCTTCTTCTTTTTTGCTTGATCTCTCCAGAGATATTTGTGGATGCTCTCAGTAAATTCAAGACAGGCCGCACACACACTGGCCCTTCACACCCCACAGACGGTACGTGCATAATGTTGTGGTAAAGACATGCTTTTTGCTGCTTAGTAACTGGTTGCTTAGTTCTGATGCTTTGAAAAAGTTATGTCGAAATGATCTAGTCGTTAGTAATAGCCAATAGGTGTGTTGCCCCTGACTTTATAACCTTGACCCCACAGGCTGGCAAAATACAAAGACATCTCACCACACCATACCTCAATCACCAGTCACATCCAAACGAAAATCGAGCGGAGATACTGTCCCTGATGTAGAGGGCTCTGCTAAAAAAAGGTACATATATATATTTTTTTATATAGATGAACCACTTCAGATTCTGTTTTAAATGCTTTACATGGAGCTAATACCATCCTTCTCCATATACAGACGCTCTATCCATGACCTAAGAAAAGACAACCAATCCATCAGCAAACTACATTCAAATGGTGATGTATTTGTAGCCTGTACTGCAATATAGCTTTTAGTCAGTCGAATAAGGTACGGTATGACAAGTTCTATGTTTTGACTGTCCGAGTAGACTCCGAGTCGGTAGTCGGCCAAAGCCCTTTCAGTACTCACACCTCTGTCCTGAGTGTAGGGGAGGGCAGTAGGGAGCAGGAGCTGTCTGTCACTCTCAGTGCCTCAGAGAAGAGGAGGAATCACAAAAAATATCATAAAACGTCAAACAAGTAAATCTTAAACATCCTATATTTAACCCTTTTTTTCTATTGCCTTGTTTTCGTGGCCGACGAGGTGACCGACTGTGTATATTTCCTGAAGGCATCCGGTGCAAGATGACAAGGCTCATCGAAGGAGATCGCTCAGATTCTTCAACATGCCAAGCTGGAGCAGCCCTGTAAGCCTGGCGCTCTTCACTCTCCTGTTCTAACACACTTCGCATAGTTCCCGTTATGTCTTTTGACACCCCACTCTATTGTTTAACTTCCCTGTGACTTTATTCACAGAACCCTTCCCCCACACCCATTGAGAAGGACACTGAGAATTGGATCATGGGCAGTAGGACGGTATCTGATGGTATGATTGAAGCATCCAGCTCTGAGGCTGAACGGTACAGGATTCCTGTCAAAATGATTGATGGCCCTGGACGAGGTTTGGATAGTTTTTTTTATTTTTTATGTCCGTTACATTGAGATTTTAGACATTTAGCAGATGCTCTTATCCAGAGTGACTCAAAGTCATAACTTCTTTATTGAGGAAAAACATACTTATCAGCTAAATCAGTGCTAGTAGGAAAATACCATGTATCCACACGTTACTCATTTAAATACTCAATGTGACATTTTATCTGTATTCAGTTCTAGTGGGGAATGAGATGGAGGCTAAACCTGATCTGCTGAACTACAGCTTCGCTGAAAATCTTGATGACTTCCTTGATCTCATGACATTGGACTCGCCTACCGGGACAGAAGATGGGGAATCACGTGCATGCTCTGTGCTCAAGTTGGAAAATGAGACAGTAGAGGAAACAGTTTCATGCTGTCTGACTAACAGTGTATTTATGGGTCCTGAGCAGGTTGGGATAAAAGAAGAGATGAGTCTAAGTAAGAAGCTGTCAACAGTGGATATGTCTGACAGGGTTGGTCAGAAGCCCAGTCGACCTCATCGTTCCATCAGTATGCCAGAGGTGATATTGGACCAACTGAGGATTCAAGATGAAATAGACAAGGAGGAGAACACAGAGAAAAAAGATGGAGTATTTGAGGACACCAGGGTTATGGTGGAGGAACCCCAACAAGCCAGAACCAGAACCGTGGTGGATGAAGGGCTGGGTAAAGGAATGGATGAAGCAGAAGAGTTGGAGGAAAAAGCATTGGTGAAGAAAGAGAAGATGACAGAGTCAGGACTCAGGTTTAAGAGGACACATCAGCTCATGTCTTTAGCAGAGCAGCTCAGGCGTTTCAACGCTCTGGCAACACTGCTCCGCAGCCCCAGGGTTTCTCCCCCACCCCCTGAACCCCAGCTCAACGATGTCCTGCATGAGCGTCAGCGGGAGGGGGGTCAGGGGAGTGTTGTCCATCTGCGTCGGCAGGGAGAAAGGCGGTTTGGACGCTCCATCAGTCACGATGGTGTTCCCAGATCTTTTCCAGGACAAGCTCCTAAAGATCAGCAGGATGAGCCAGGGGTTTTTCAAAGCCCCAGTGAGACAGTTCTATGTTCACCACCAAAGCCAACTCTAAGTCTTTATCAATTTGCCCAAGAGGGGCAGAATGAAATCCAACATACTCCAGATCCTCAACTACAACAGGATAACCCCTTGCAAACCCTCCAGTATTTGTGTACTCCTCCATCACTAAATCCAAAGCCAAACCAGGGATCTCGCCAAGGGCAATTTAACAAATCACAACTGCATCTCAGGGAAAGCCAACTGAACCTGTTGGAGGAACAATACACAGAGTCAGGTCTGCATGACCTGCTGGAGATGCACTTGAATATATGTGATCCAAAGGAGGAGCAAGGGCTATACCTTACAGTTCCAATGCAGTTTGATAGACCGTCTCAGACAGACACTATCTTAGATGTTCTACCTCAGACCATGGTCCCCCTACAGCAGAAGCCCCAAACTACTGAAGTCAAACTTCCTATCCCTTCTCCTCTAACCCCTCCTCTCTCTCAAACAGAAACATGCTCTCCCAGTCCCAGTATACCCTCTTCCACAACGATAGACAGAACATCATCAACTGAACTCTACACTGTTCCGTTAGTGGCTAACTGCTCCCCTACCTCTGTCACGGCTTTTGACTTTATAGAGGTCGACAGAGGGGTCAGTGAGAGTGATGGGTCTTCTCTTCCTGTGGAATTATCTCCACCCCCAGTCTTGCAGTTCAGTCACCTGGCCACCAGGAGAGGCTACAGAGATTCGCCTCGCTGGCCTATCCATGATATTAGCATTGCCACAGGGGACCCCATTCATATACACCTTGGTGCAGGGGACCCTCTACAGATATGACATGTACAGGATATACAAAGTGGTTCTTTGTTTGTAGTGCTTTGGTTTTGAGTATTAGGGTTTTAAAATGGGAAAATAAAACCACACAAAGAATGGCATCTGTTGCTTGATGTAATTGTGCCAAGTTATATCCTCACATTTTTATTTCATGATGTTTTCATGAGGTTGTTTTTATTAGTCTCTGTTATGTTTTGTTATTATTGTGTCCGAAGTTGCTTTTGACATATCTCAGACTATATTTAATTTTCTTATTCTTTATCTATTCAGTTTTAATAAAATAATATTTTTTGAATCCTTTTGGATTTATTAATTCATATCAGATTAGTATATCCCTCTTAGTAAAAGAGGCATTTTCCTGATTGTTTAGAGGTTGACGTCATTCTCCTGACTTAGTAAGTACAAAGGTTTTAAAATGCGTTTGTATTCATAAACCTTTTTCTGCAGACCTACATTAGGGGATCCCTTTGGGACTGATGCAACAACACTGCCATCTTTAGTATGCATGTGTTTTACACGTATTGTAGCTATGTTAAATCAGATTCAGACACATCAAATGTTTACTGGTGTATTTGGTAATACTGTACAACAATCCTATAGGACTTCTAGCTAAACTGTCCAGTTAAAGCACACATCTCTGTGTTGTAGTCACAGATCCATCCTCTTTTATGTTGCACTGAGCAGGAGTTAACTGTCACTGTCTCATAACGTAGCCAGAGACACCAGACCCACATTCTCCTTTAGTACGCCACCACACACAGGCAGTGGTTTGGAGTGAGAGCAGAGAGGCGGGAGAGAGACAGCAAGGCTGGCTGAGGAGCAACCAGGGAGAAAAGAGAGGCATTTACACATCTCTCTCAAGGAGTGATCAGTAATACTCTGAGAGGATGGCAGAAGGGGGAGATGGAGAGGAGGAGATTCAGTTCTTGCGTACGGTTAGTGATGCTGTATTCCTTCTGTTCTATTATTTAGTTTAGAGTGTAGCTGATAGAGGCTTTGAGAGAAACCATGCTGCAGTGTAGCTACAATCAGGTACCTTATCCTGCTGTAATCTGTCACTTCTGTGTCACTCGTAGTCCAATGTATCAACTTTCAAACGTTTTTGTTAATGGCTTCCCTTTGACTTTGGGAAGACCAAATTGACATGGACAGTTGCTGGGTTTGTCAGTATTGTTATCTATCTATACACCAGAGGAATTGATATGTTATTGTTTGGGAGTTGGGCAGTAGTAATTAATTTAAAAAAAAACACTAAGACTGGTCAACAAAAGATGCATACAAATGTAATTCTATTTGATTAATTAAATGGAATGAGAAATCAGATTTTGAAGAATGCATAGCTTTTAGGGGTTTTTAGTTTTTGTTGTAGTAATATTGGTTACCTGACAGACCAGGTAATGAGAGTACAGCATGATGGAAAGGGGTGACAGGTTACATTGCATCAGAGCTGTTGTCCCAGTCAAGACAAGGCCATTCTTCACACCAATTTATTGACTACAGCACATTTTTACACCATTGAGACCAGCATGATAAAGATGCTGATTTCCACACTGTTCAGCTACTGAATGAGGGAGAGGAATTGTGTGTGATACATTTTCCTTCTGGTGTTTTACGAGCTGTTCTTAGACTGATTGAATACTAATCTTCAGCAGTACAGTAACCAGAGACTGGTCTGCTTGTGGAGAGTTAGACCATTCAGACCACTGTCCCAGTGTAGTGTAGAGTGACCCTCTCACTGTCTCTCACCATGTCTCACTGGAGACCTAGTGGAGCAGAGACGAGGATACTGACGGGTCTCACAGGGATCACAAGTGTCTGATGAATCCAGAGTTTGGTGTTTCATATCTGTTATATTAATATACACTAACCACTAGTTGGAGGGGAAAAGTACAACACCAGTCAAACAAAATGCACCAGCTCTAAGCACTGATGTTTGTCATTCACACTGTTCTGAATTAGATGCAGTACACTGCCTTATTTTCAAAGTGAACATATCTTTCTCAAAGAATACCAGTGAGCTACATTGAATATACAGTCACAGCAAGACATTGAAAAAGAGCATGGTATACAACATACCTTTCTGAAACAAGCTCTCTGTTTTGGTTTAGTTTTAGGCACAGATATTTTCCTTAGTAGGGATTTGGACTGACGTGAACACCAAATTACATTTCACAGGCAAGGCTTTTATATGATGTGTCAAACCTGACTGAATCCAGGCAGAGATGGGCTGTTAAATATACCTGACATTTATCTGTGTGTATAGGTGCCATTCACCACAGAGCACTAGCACTTTCTATATATACTGCTGTGTTAGTGGGCATGGCCAAAAAGGTTTGAGGTCCTTCTCTTGGCCACAGTCAAAATGTATATATTTTAAAGCTAATTATTGTATTTAAAAAATATATGTATTGCATTATGGTACAGATACTTCAGTGTGAAAGACTTGTAAGATGCGGAGAGTCAAAGCGCAGTGGGCTGAATTCAAAGCCAAACCCTCTTTATATCTGTGCTGAGTTTTAAAGCACATTTTCTGCAATTATACACATTTTGCCATAGCATAAGAAGAATGCATGAACCATCGGAATGACTCAAACATGAACTAAATCAGTGGGGGCCCCATGCCATAACATTTATTTTAGAATCTTTTGATTCTCCCTGACTAGTTTTTATTTTGGTGGTTGTTTGTTCTCAAATATAATCTTATTTTAAAATACACGGACCAAAAATATAAACCCAACATGTAAAGTGTTGGTCCCATGTTTCATGAGCTGAAATAAAATATCCCAGATATGTTCCATATGCACAAAAGCTGATTTCTCAATTGTGTGCATATATTTGTTTACATCCCTGTTATTAAGCATTTCTCCTTTGCCAAGATAATCCATCTACCTGACTGGTCTGGCATATCAAAAAGCTTATTAAACATAGTGATCATTACACAGGTGCACCTTGTGCTGGGAAAAATAAAAGGCCACTCTAAAATGTGCAGTTTTGTCACACAACACATTGCCACAGATGTCTCAAGTTTTGAGGGAGCGTACAATTGGCATGCGGCAGCAGGAATGTCCAACAGCGCTCGCTGTTGCCAGAGAATTTAATGTTAATTTCTCTACCATAAACCACCTCTAACATAATTTTAGAGAATTTGGCAGTATGTCCAACCGGCCTCACAACCGTGGACCACGTGTATGGTGTTGTGGGCAAGCGGTTTGCTGACATTGTGAATAGAGTGCCCCATTGTGGTGGTGGGATTATGGTATGGGTAGGCATAAACTACGGACAACGAACACAATTGCATTTTATCGATGGTAATTTGAATTCCACAATTGTGAGGCCCATTTATTTTAAGGTATCTGCGACCTCATGTATGGTGTTGTGGGCAACTCTATTCCCAGTCACGTAAAATCCACAGATTCGGGCCTAATGAATCAATTTCAATTGACTGATTCTCATATGAACTGTAACTCTGTATTGTTGCATGTTGCGTTTATATTTTTGTTCAGTGTACATACAGGTCCATTGTCTTTTCTACATACTTTATACCTGCTTTAAATCGTTAAAGTTCACACTGAAAATGTTTACCATCCCGATTTAAAAAAACAATATATATAGAGTTGAAGTCGGAAGTTTACATACACCTTAGCCAAATCATTTAAACTCTGTTTTTCACAATTCCTGACATTTAATCCTAGTAAAAATTCCATGTTTTAGGTCAGTTAGGATCACCACTTTATTTTAAGAATGTGAAATGTCAGAATAATAGTAGAGAGAATTATTTATTTCAGCTTTTATTTCTTTCATCACATTCCCAGTGGGTCAGAAGTTTACATACACTCAATTAGTATTTAGTAGCATTGCCTTTAAATTGTTTTCCTTGGGTCAAACGTTTCTGGTAGCCTTCCACAAGCTTCCCACAATAAAATGGGTGAATTTTGGCCCATTCCTCAAGACAGAGCTGGTGTAACCGAGGCAGGTTTGTAGGCCTCCTTGCTCACACACACTTTTTCAGTTCTGCCCACACATTTTCTATAGGATTGAGGTCAGGGCTTTGTGATGGCCACTCCAATACCTTGACTTTGTTGTCCTTAAGCCATTTTGCCACAAATTTGGAAGTATGCTTGGGGTCATTGTCCATTTGGAAGACCCATTTGCAACCAAGGTTTAACTTCCTGACTGATGTCTTGAGATGTTACTTCAACCTAATTTTCCCACCTCATGATGGCATCTATTTTGTGAAGTGCACCAGTCCCTCCTGCAGCAAAGCACCCCCACAACATGATGCTGCCACCCCCATGTTTCACGGTAGGGATGGTGTTCTTCGGCTTGCAAGCCTCCCCCTTTTCCTCCAAACATAATGATGGTCATTATGGCCAAACAGTTCTATTTTTGTTTCATCAGACCAGAGGACATTTCTCCAAAAAGTATGATCTTTGACCCGACATGCAGTTGCAAACCGTAGTCTGTCATTTTTATGGCGGTTTTGGAGCAGTGGCTTCTATCTTGCTGAGCGGCCTTTCAGGTTATGTTGATATAGGACTCATTTTACTGTGGATATAGATACTTTTGTACCTGTTTCCTCCAGTATCTTCACAAGGTCCTTTGCTGATTGATTTGCAGTTTTCGCACCAAATTATGTCAATTAGCCAATCAGAAGCTTCTAAAGCCATGACACCACTTTCTGGAAATTTCCAAGCTGTTTAAAGGCACAGTCAACTTAGTGTATGTAAACTTCTGACCCACTGGAATTGTGATACAGTGAATTATAAGTGAAGTAATCTGTCTGATAACAATTGTTGGAAAAATGACTTGTGTCATGCACCAAGTAGAAGTCCTAACTGACTTGCCAAAGTTTGTTAACAAGACATTTGTGGAGTGGTTGAAAAACAAATTTTAATGACACCAACCTAAGTGTATTTAAACTCCAGACTTCAACTGTATATGTGTGAGTATACCTTGCCTATGTTTATAGCAGTGTGTGTAACATGATGCTCTCTCCAAAGAAGGTACCCGATCCAAAACCATCTTCTTAAATTGGTCAGCAGAATGTGGAGGTGTGAGAGAGTCCGGCCATCACATGCTTTGATGCTGTTCATCCTCAACTCTGCTGTGTTCTATATTTACAGAGTCTGGGATTTGCACGTTTATAGCCAGGGCCACGGGAGCACCTGTTTATATCTGGCCCTATGAGAACTGCACTCGCTCTACGTATTGAATAGCACGATGAAGGGCTTTCGTTATTTATCGTCTTCGCCAAGTAAGGGTGATGGCGTCCTATATGCCCTGTGTTCTGATAGGTTTGGTATGAATGACAGTGGCCGTACCGGTGCAAATGAACTGCAGAACACTGAACTGTATAGTACTGTAGGCTTTCTAAAATGTTTCTTGATACAATGACTGACTTATGAATGTCCACTGTTCTGCCAGAACTAAGTGTTTTTCCTTATTCACTGTGCATTTATTTCTCTTGTCAGAATTGTATTTTTTTTTTAAATCCGTAACTTTGTAACTTTGAAATGCTGACTTACGGGTCGTAAGTCAGCATTTCACTGTTAGTCTACACCTCTTGTTTACCAAGCATGTGACAAATAACATTTGATTAAACAATATTTTTTTGCTTACTTTTGGCTGGTCTCTACGGTTGACATTGCCAAGGTTTTGTGTGTCTTGAGCTGCCTAAGAATAATAGTTAGACACCCGTCTGTGTATATCTGTCTCAGTGCTCTCTACGTGTGACTGCATTACAAATTATTATGTCATTGGAGCTGTGCAATAAATGTCCAGACTTCTCAAATATCTGCTGCTCCACTGGTGGGAATGTGTGAACAGCAGGTGCAGGGGCCTGAAATAGAGGGTCGGGGAGAAGCAGGTGCTTACCCACAGTCAAGAGTACCAAGTAGATTAGTGGTCGGACAGGCACAGAGGAATGTCAAGGAATGACAGGAGAGTGAAGGTTAGGAATGTGAGGTGTAGATTCAAGACCAAAGAGTGTCTGCTCTGCTGACAGCTGTTTGCATTTTGACCTAGTATGTCAAGGCTCCCTGTTACGAATGCTTCATCACTTTGCTGGCTCTATCCAGTCTTGCTATTGTCACTGTATGTTGGTCAGGGATTCAGTCTTGCTCTTATGTAATGTCAAAGATGTCTGTTTGGTGCACAGGAATCATATTCATTGTTTTACTATTGTCTCTTGTCCACTACAACCAGTACACATCCACACTTCAGACCCTCTTTACGTGTGTTGGTTGTACCTCTACCCCTGGCCAGTATTAGTGTCATATGGACCTATCAAGGTTATGAATGGCAAGTTAAATAAGCTTATGAAATATTACCCAAGTGATGAAACATCTTAATGTTAAAAACGTTTTATCTATGATATAGCTGACTGATGATACATCTTATAAGGGCCATTCACCAGTTCCAATTCAAGTACATTCCATTTAGTTGGATTCATGGAATCTGGTTTTGACCTCTTTTCTCTATGAAGGATGACCAGGTTGTGCTACAATGCACAGCCTCCATTCTGAAAGAACAGATCAAAGTGTGTCTGTCATGCGAAGGCTTTGGGAACCGCCTCTGCTTCCTGGAGACCACCTCTAACGCTCAGGTAGAGAAAACCACGTTCCACACTCCCACAGGTGATTACCTCTTTATTTCTGCTTCTTGCCAGTTGCTGGGTTTTGCTGATGAATGTGTTGTGTTGTAGAATGTGCCACCTGATTTGGCGATCTGCTGCTTCATCCTGGAGCAGTCCCTGTCGGTACGAGCCTTACAGGAGATGCTGGCCAACACCACGGAACTCAATGAGGTAGGAGACTCGCAGAGGGTTGTGTTGTGTGTTTTACTGAAGGAGATTATTTGACATCTGAACTTGAAACAATTCTAAAGTATGTGGAAATAGTTTTTATTTTGCTGGAAAACCGAGTTGGCCTTCGCATAGTGTCCGGTGAGCTTAGTTCTGTCTGAATTTCACCAATGCAACTGTCATGTTTGTCCCATTACATGGGAACCAATTTTATTGCTATATTCTTTTCACAAAATAGTCTTATGGCTTTCTCATACGGTTGTGAGAACAGCCTCTTATGTCATTGACACAGTTTTAAAAGTCGTGTTGTAGTGAGTTATGCGCTTCCAAAGTCTAATGACAGATTACATTTTTGTATTTGAAATATGAATATTATGTCATGGTATCTTATTAATTTAGCAACTTAACTTCCCTTTGTCTCTTTCCTGATCCCACACCCCTCATCTCCTACCTGCCAACCATAGGCAGTCGATTTGGACAAATGGGTATGTCTGCTCATGTTTCCCTTCCTGTCACGTTTCCCCAAAGTTTTCCCCTCCTCTCCACCCCTTGTCCACCCTGAGAGTCCTCTCACCCCTCATCCAATGTCCCTGTCTGACTCAGTGATACGCCACTTTCTTCAACCCTCACTCATATCACTCCACGCATCTCACACTTTGCTCAGTGCTGTCATAGCTGAAATACCAAGCAGTGTTTCAAATTACGCTCCGGGAAGGATTCCTGTCAGCAGCACAGGAGCAGCCAAGAAACTCTCCACAGGGCTTCTGGTAGCAATGTAATCTCTACACTACGTCCAATATCAGACTCATGTACCACAGACCAGGCCTCGTACTGGATGGTGGGTCACATATTTAATTTCAAACAGGGCTCTTACTGCTCTGTTACCCTGTCCCTCTGAAAGTGTCCTATACAACCTCCATCATACTTCCATTTCCCTTTTCATACATCCTCTTTCCGCCTCCTCATAGTCCAATACATCCCATTCATTGCATGTGTACCACCTGTTTACATGTTCTTAATCAATGCTATTCCTTCATCACCTGAGTTACTGTGGTTTGCTTTTGACCAATTCAACAAACCGCCAAGTCAATTCATCTTAATCTTAAGAAAGTCTGGAATGTAGTGTAACTTTGAAAATCAAACCACACACACACACACACACACACACACACACACACACACACACACACACACACACACACACACACACACACACACACACACACACACACACACACACACACACACACACACACACACACACACACACACACACACACACACACACACACACACACACACACACACACACACACACACACACACACACACACACACACACGTTCACGCATTACCAACTAAATCTGACCCGTAGTCAGTCTTGCTGTGTTCGGACTCTTCACTTACTCATGGAATGATCCCAATGATGACAACGTTGACAGTGAAAATGATAACCACTAATTATAACGAATGTTGAAGGAACAATATTGTTTTGTCCTCAAAAAGAAAGGATAAATGCCTTTATTTGTATGACATGTTCAATGGAAACAAAGTTTAAAAACTCTAACGCGTTTCGGCTGCATGACCTACGTGAGTAGTTTTAAAACTTTGTTTCCATTGAACATGCCATACAAATAAAGGCATTTTAATTAATTATATGAAGAGTGCCTTGGTCCCCCTTTCTTTTTGATTACCAAAGAGCACCTTCTGTCTACCAAAACCTACTTTTATTTTATACTTTTTATTTTACCTTTATTTTACCAGGCAAGTCAGTTAAGAACAAATTCTTATTTTCAATGACGGCCTAGGAACAGTGGTTTAACTACCTGTTCAGGGACAGAACGACAGATTTGTACCTTGTCAGCTCGGGGGTTTGTGTACCTTAGTACCTTCTGTCTACCAAAACCTACTATTGTGTACCTTAGTACCTTCTGTCTACCAAAACCTACTATTGTGTACCTTCTGTCTAACAAAACCTACTATTGTGTACCTTAGTACCTTCTGTCTACCAAAACCTACTATTGTGTACCTTAGTACCTTCTGTCTACCAAAACCTACTATTGTGTACCTTAGTACCTTCTGTCTACCAAAACCTACTATTGTGTACCTTAGTACCTTCTGTCTACCAAAACCTACTATTGTGTACCTTAGAACCTTCTGTCTACCAAAACATACTATTGTGTACCTTAGTACCTTCTGTCTACCAAAACCTACTATTGTGTACCTTAGTACCTTCTGTCTACCAAAACCTACTATTGTGTACCTTAGTACCTTCTGTCTACCAAAACCTACTATTGTGTACCTTCTGTCTAACAAAACCTACTATTGTGAACCTTAGTACCTTCTGTCTACCAAAATCTACTATTGCGTACCTTCCCTTCTTTTTATCTACAATATTGTTTTGTGGTCTGGATGTCACTTTTTCTCTCTTCCAGTTACAGACATGTAGAAATATGTTTCTGGTATAGGTATTGTTAGTGACTGTGTTATTGTTTCTTGCTTCTGGTATTGTTAGTCATGTAACTTGGTGTTTTGTGATAATTGCGTGAATTCCCCTTTCCACTCACACCTGGTTTGTACACTGTGAACCTGTTTTTTGTTGGTTCTAGGGTTGAAAAATTCCAGGAACTTTCAATAAATTCCCTGGTCTTCCAGAAATCCTGGTTGGAGGCTTCAGGAATTTGGGAAACCAGGGAATTTATTGAAAGTTCCCAGAAGTTTGCAACCCTAGTTGGTTCTCTGTGGTGGGCTCTCTGACTCCTCTCAGCCAAGACACCTTCAATACACAGGTTCCCTGTTGCCTGCCATATTGTTCTCAGTTTGGTACGAGGAGGATACTTTCTTCAACTCCTGTCTCTGTCCCCAGTCTTCAACAGTCCTGTGTGTCTGACCTTAGCAGTCTGTATGCTGAATGTTGAATCATACACTACTCTCTTTGGTTCGATTTGTTTTTTTACTTTCTCTCTCTCTCTCTGTAATGTCTCTCTCTATACTCTGCTCTGTCCAGTCATCTCAAGGAGGGGGCCACCGTACCCTGCTGTATGGCCACGCTATCCTTCTGAAACACACTCACTCCAGCATGGTAAGCAGCCTCCTCTCCGTCTCGCTGTGTAGGCTCTCACATGTTGTACCTCATCCAGTAGTCTCTCACATGTTGTACCTCATCCAGTAGTCTCTCACATGTTGTACCTCATCCAGTAGTCTCTCACATGTTGTACCTCATCCAGTAGTCTCTCACATGTTCTACCTCATCCAGTAGTCTCTCACATGTTGTACCTCATCCAGTAGTCTCTCACATGTTCTACCTCATCCAGTAGTCTCTCACATGTTGTACCTCATCCAGTAGTCTCTCACATGTTGTACCTCATCCAGTAGTCTCTCACATGTTGTACCTCATCCAGTAGTCTCTCACATGTTCTACCTCATCCAGTAGTCTCTCACATGTTCTATCTCATCCAGTAGTCTCTCACACCCACACTCCCCTGTAAACTCTGTGTTACTGTTACATGGGTTTGCTTGTCAATGAGCGCGTTGCGATTCACTGTGTAATATCCACTCTCTCTGTGTGCTGCAGTACCTCAGCTGTTTGACTAGCTCAAGGTCGCTCACAGACAAACTGTCCTTTGATGTGGGCTTACAGGAAGATTCCACAGGTATGGCTTTTACCATGGAGAAGAGCAGTGGTATGTCTGCATCTTTTCTGCACCGTGTTCATATTGCTCGTTCGTTGACTGATGCATGTATTCCTCCACAGGGGAGGCGTGCTGGTGGACCATTCATCCTGCGTCCAAGCAGAGATCAGAGGGAGAGAAGGTCAGGGTGGGAGATGACCTCATCCTGGTCAGCGTGTCCTCTGAGAGATACCTGGTGAGCCACGTTGGTGACACATTGCCGATGGACTTTCAGACCAAGGTTAGGAATGGAGCTGACATGTTCTTGTCTCTCTCTGTCTCTCTCTCTCTCTAGCATCTCTCCTATGCCAGTGGTGAACTCATGGTGGACGCCTCCTTCATGCAGACTCTGTGGACCATGAACCCTGTGATGTCTGGCTGTGAACTTGCGGAAGGTGTGTATATGCTTTGATTGTTTTTCTATTTCATAATCAGTTTATTATCTAGAAACACTACACTTGACTGCCATGTCTTCTTCGTGTGGAATATGACTCCTGGGTGACTCATAACTGCAGGCAAATTATTTCCATTGCAATTTCCTACTGTCCACTAGGTGGCGAGTCACCTAGTATCTAGTAGGCTCGTGCAGGCTCGTGCTAGGCGTGTTCAATCCCAGTGCTAGGCACTTATTTTTATTTGTAAATTTAAATTTTTAACCCTAACCCTATCCCAATCCTTAAACCTTACCTTAACCACTCTGAATTAATGCCGAAACTTAAACTTAACTGACGGAGTTTCGGTTTCATGCATAATTACAGACAGCACCACACATGGCCACACAGTACATAATATTTGACTGACAGCAAACATAAATCTAAATATTCTGAATTTAACACGGCCCCACAGTGCATAATATACAGACAGCACCACACATGGCCACACAGTGCATAATATACAGACAGCACCACACATGGCCACACAATGCATAATATACAGACAGCACCACACATGGCCACACAGTGCATAATATACAGACAGCACCACACATGGCCACACAATGCATAATATACAGACAGCACCACACATGGCCACACAATGTATAATTTATATGGCCTCACAGTGCATATCTCTGTTGCTGCAGTTATGCACTGGGGGACTGCATTTTCGTTGGTGATTGAGTTGGTCTTTCTCTCATTGTTGATGTAACATTATCCCCTCAGGCTTTCTGACTGGAGGCTATGTTCTGAGACTGTTCCATGGTCACATGGATGAGTGCTTGGCTATCCCTGCTGCCGAGCAAGGAGACAACCAGCGCAGGTGATGAAAACTGTTGAATTACTCCACATTTAATCAGATACCTTATCATCTGTCACTAACAGCCCATGTCTGTTTTTCAGAATTGCTCACTATGAAGCGGGTGCTGTCTGTAGCCATGCCCGGTCACTATGGAGACTAGAACCCCTCCGGATTGGGTGAGCGAATGCCCTTGTGTCCATCAGCTTTAAATAACATAAACCATTCACATTTCTTACGAGTTCTCTCCTTGGGGTTATAATTATGGCTCTGTGTAGATGGAGTGGAGGTCACATGAAATGGGGCCAGTCATTCCGAGTGCGTCATATAACCACAGGTCGCTACCTCTGCTTGGATGAAGAGAAAGGACTGATGGTGGTGGACCCTGAAAAAGCCAACGCCAAGATGTCAGCCTTCTGTTTCAGAATCTCCAAGGTCAGGGTCATCACAAACGGCAGTGTGAAAATAAAAAGAGCAATGGACTACATGCATTTTTTGCATGTAGTCCATTTCATAGAAGGTAACAACATTTCCATCATCCCTCCATATCCAGCACTGTTGATGTTGTGTTGATTTCCTTCTCCTTGTTGTTTAACGGTCCACCCCGCAGGACAAGGTGGAGGTGGTTAAGAAGCGAGATGTGGAGGGCATGGGCATGCCAGAGATCAAGTATGGGGAGTCCATGTGTTTTGTACAACACGTCTCCACTGGCCTCTGGCTTACATACGCCTCTGTCGATGCCAAGTCCGCTCGCCTGGGACCTCTTAAGAGGAAGGTATGGAGGACTCATGTGGCAACTTGCCCTGAACACCTAAAGGACAGGAAGAACAACGTCAAACTACATGCTAAGACAAAATAAAGACATTTTAGTGCCTTTTAAAGTACTCTGTAGTCAGCTTCTCCCTTGAATTAACCTAGTTTTTTATCCATGTTGTTAATGCACCTCTTGTATCTGTCAGGCCATCCTTCATAAGGAGGGCCACATGGACGATGCCCTGACCGTGGCCCGCTCCCAGACAGAGGAGTTCCAGGCTGCTCGTATGATCTACAACACAGCAGGCCTCTTCACCCAGTTCATCAAGTATGGCCCCTCTCCACTCCCACTGCGCTTGCTGTCTGAGCACATACCTAGGAATCGGTGAACATGTTCATGCTTGTGCACATTATGGTGTTATGTATATACCACCTTTGACTTACTGCTATCCTTCAGGAGGGCCAGATGGCCCTGCTTTAATGTTTGGTCAGTGCAGTGACGTTGTGTGTCTCCAGAGCGCTGGACTCTCTGAGTGGGAAGAACAAGTCATCTTCAGGCTCCCCGTCTCTGCCCATGGACTCTGTGGTCCTCTCCCTGCAGGACCTCATCTTCTACTTCCAGCCCCCAGAGGAGCTGAAGCACGAGGAGAAACAGACCAGACTACGCTCCCTTAAGAACAGACAGAACCTCTTCCAAGAGGAGGTCAGTGCTCACAGACAGCAGCTCCAGAGGATGTACAGTATTCAGTATTCAGCATTCAGACACTTTCACTTTTTCCACATTTTGTTACGTTACAGGCTTATTCTAAAATTGATTCAATTGTTCCCCCCCCTCAATCTACACACAATAACCATAATGACAAGGCAACTTACAAATTTATTTAAAAAAACAGAAATATCACAGTATTCAGACCCTTTACTCAGTACTTTGTTGAAGCACCTTTGGCAGAGATTACAGGCTCCAGTCTTCTTGGGTATGACACTACAAGCTTGGCACACCTGTATTTGGGGAGTTACTCCCATTCTTTTCTGCAGATCCTCTCAAGCTCTGTCAGGTTGGATGGGCAGCGTCGCTGCACAGCTATATTCAGATATCTCCAGAGATGCTCGGTCGGGTTCATCTGGGCTCTGGCTGGGTCATTCAAGGACATTTAGAGACTTGTCCCAAAGCCAATCCTGAGTTGTCTTGGCTGTTTGCTTAGGGTTGTTGTCCTGTTGGAAGGTGAATCTTCACCCCGGTCAGGGGTCTTGAGCGCTCTGGAGCAGGTTTTCTTCAAGTATCTCTCTGTACTTTGCTCCGTTCATCTTTCCCTCGATCCTCATTAGTCTCCCAGTCCCTGCCGCTGAAAAACATCCCCACATCATGTGCTGCCACCATCATGCTTCACCATAGCTATGGTGCCTGGTTTCTTCCAGACATGACGCTTAGCATTCAGGCCAAAGAGTTCAATCTTGGTTTCATCAGACCAGAGAATCTTGTTTCTCATGGTCTGAGAGTCCTTAGGTGCCTTTTGGCTAAATCCAAGCATCTGTCATGTCTCTTTTAATGAGGAGTGGCTTCCGTCTGGCTACTCTACTAGAAAGGCCTGATTTGTGGAGTGCTGTGGAGATGGTTGTCCTTATGGAAGATCCTCCCATCTCCACAGAGGAACTCTGGAGCTCTGTCAGAGTGACTATCAGGTTCTTGGTCACCTCCCTGACCAAGGCCCTTCCCTCCCGATTGCTCAGTTTGGCCGGGCGGCCAGCTCTAGGAAGAGTCTTGGTGGTTCCAACCTTCTTCCATTTAAGAATGATGGCCACTGTGTTCTTGGGGACTTTCAATGCTGCTGACATTTTTTGGTCCCCCTCGCCAGATCTGTGCCTCGACAGAATCCTGTCTTGCAGCTCTACGGACAATTCCTTCGACCTCATGGCGTGTTTTTTGCTTTGACATGCACTGTTAACTGTGGGACCTTATATAGACAGGTGTGTGTCTTTCCAAGTTGTAGAAACATCTCAAGGATGACCAATGGAAACAGGATGCAGTTCATTTTCGAGTCTCATAACAAAGGGTCTGAATACTTACTGTATGTAAATCATGTAAAATCTGTTTTTGATTTGTCATTATGGGGTATTGTGTGTAGATTGATGAGGAAAAATAATTATTTAATTAATTTTAGAATAAGACTGTAGCGTAACAAAATGTGGAAAAAGTCCAGGTGTCTGAATGCTACTGAATGTGCTTTATATTTATTCTGTTTGGGAAGAACTGCAAGTAAGCATTTCACTGTATCATTACACCCGCTGTATTCTGTGCTGTGACAAATAAACTTTGATTTACTTTCTAACTATTTTCCCTGAACTGCTCCTGCCTTTGGTATTCCCATGCTTTTTGTGCCATTCCAACAGGGCATGATCACCCTGGTGCTGGACTGTATTGACCGACTCAATGTCTACAACACAGCGGCCCACTTCTCCGAGTTTGCAGGGGAGGAGGCTGCCGAGTCTTGGAAGGAGATAGTTAATCTCCTCTACGAGCTGCTGGGTATGTGACCCGCTATTGATCCTTTCACTTCATGTTCCAAGGTACATCACCTTCTCTGCATTGCTGTAGTTTTTTGCCAGCATGCCCGTCATCCTGAACACGACCTAGCTCTGATCGGGTATTGTCTGTTCTCTCTGTCATTGTCTTCATATGAAGCCTCACTGATCAGGGGGAACCGGGCGAACTGTGCACTGTTCTGTGATAATCTGGACTGGCTGGTCAGCAAACTGGACCGTCTGGAGGCCTCCTCAGGTAGAGTCCCCTTTCAGAACCTTTTGCACCCCTTTCAGATTGACTTGTTTTGGCTGAATCGTCAGTGTTTCATTGTGTATTATGTTCACCGCAGGCATCCTGGAGGTGCTGTACTGTGTTCTGATTGAGAGTCCAGAGGTTTTGAACATTATTCAGGAGAACCACATTAAATCTATCATTTCTCTACTGGATAAGCATGGACGCAATCACAAGGTCAGTGAATATTATTTAAGCCTGTATTTATCCAGAGAAGTGTTCTAAGGTAATCTGGTTGGCAGTCCAGTGATTTGGGAATCACTAGCCCTTTGACCTTGCTCTCTCCCCTGTGTTTTCTTAGGTGTTGGATGTGCTCTGCTCTTTGTGTGTGTGTAATGGGGTGGCTGTAAGGTCCAATCAGAATCTCATCACAGAGAATCTACTTCCGGGTCGCGATCTCCTCCTGCAGTCCAACATCATCAATTATGTCACCAGGTGTGACATCTGGTCATTCTAAATACATTTGCTTGAATATCCAATTTGTTTTTTCCTTCAAACCGTTAAAGTTGTGGTTATTTTCCTCCCCCCTCAGTGTGAGGCCCAACATCTTCCTAGGAACGTGTGGAGGATCAACTCAGTATAAGAAGTGGTATTTTGAGGTGATGGTGGACCATGTAGAGCCCTTCTTGACCGCCCAGGCCTTCCACCTGCGTGTGGGCTGGGCTCTGACTGATGGCTACAGCCCCTACCCTGGAGGTGGTGAGGGCTGGGGTGGTAACGGGGTGGGGGACGACCTCTACTCATACGCCTTTGATGGACTCCACCTGTGGTCAGGTACAGTCAGCAGGGCTTATCTGTAGAATGCAGTTCTCTTTGACAAGGTTGAGGTGATGCTGACCTCTGTCTGTCTGCCTCCCCAGGACGAGTCCCACGTCATGTCGCCACCCCCAACATGCACATCCTAGCCGCAGACGATGTCGTCAGCTGCTGCCTTGATCTGAGTGTGCCCAGTATTTCTTTCCGTATCAACGGGCACCCGGTGCAGGGCATGTTTGAGAACTTCAACCTGGATGGCTTATTCTTCCCTGTTGTCAGCTTCTCTGCAGGCGTCAAGTGAGAACCTCTGACGGTGCTGTTGTTATTTAGAATCTGTCAGAGAGGATGTAGAATGAGTCATCACTGTTAATGTTGTTCTTCTTTAAAACGTCCAGGGTTCGTTTTCTCCTGGGAGGGCGTCATGGAGACTTTAAATTCCTCCCACCCCCAGGCTATGCTCCGTGCTATGAGGCTGTGCTACCCAAGGATCGACTGCATATTGAGCCCATCAAGGAGTATAAGCATGATGTCAATGGTGTCCGCAATCTGTTGGGGCCTACACAGTCCCTCTCGCACACAGCCTTCACCCCCTGCCCTGTGGACACAGCACAGGTAAAAGTCTTGACTTATCAATGCATTTCTCTGTCTCCTTTCTCTTGCTTCCATTCACCATGTTGTCCTTTCAGATTGTGCTTCCGCCTCACTTGGAGCGCATTCGGGAGAAGCTGGCAGAAAACAGCCATGAACTATGGGCTGTCACTCGCATTGAACAAGGATGGACCTATGGGTCGGTGAGTGCTTCCCATACTGCCCTATTCAGCTCACACTGCTTACATGACTGACTGATATCTATTTACTTCAATCTGGCAAACAAATAGTTTCTGTCCTCTGCTTGCATTCCTCTACTCCAGTTCCGAGATGACAACCAGAAACTGCACCCCTGCCTGGTAGATTTCCAGAGCCTGCCAGAGCCAGAGAGGAATTACAACCTTGCCATGTCAGTAGAAACACTCAAGTGAGTTAAGGTCTTGTACACGCCCTCTCCGCCTAGTGTGTGTGTGCTCAGTATTCACTACCTCTGTTTCTCGAAGGACCCTACTGGCGCTGGGCTGCCATGTGGGCATGGGAGATGAGAAAGCAGAGGAGAACCTGAAGAACATCAAGATGCCCAAGACGTGAGTCAGACCTCACAACAGGATCTCAGACTATTTTAGATGTTGACTCAATTGTTCTCCGATATTAACTAACATGGTTGACAGTATTGTTTTCTGACAAAGGCCGTGAGGCCGATACGTAAGCTAATTAAAGATCTGTAATACTATCAAGAGCAGTGTGAGGTTTCCTTTTCACATTATCAGAGATAAACGTTTTGAAATGTTGGATTGTCATTTAAGTAGAGGCCTGTTCACTTAGTGAGTGTAATAGAAGAGTCCTAATGACATCTCACTTACTAGTCTAATCATAACATCATGTTTGGTCCACAGGTATATGATGAGTAGTGGATATAAGCCTGCCCCTCTGGACCTCAACCATGTCAAGCTGACACCCAACCAGACCAACCTAGTGGAGAGACTGGCAGAGAATGGGCACAACGTGTGGGCTCGTGACAGGGTTCACCAGGGGTGGACCTACAGCATTGTACAGGTATCTTTCATCTCTCTCTGATCCCGTGGGAAAGCTAACCTGTGATCATAGCTTAAGTCATTTTAGTGTTTATGTCAGGTGGCTTTTAACGAACACGAAGGCTTACAGGTGGGCACACAACAAGCTCACCCAAAGTTATGCAGAGTTAAAGTTAAGTCTGGGTGAAGTATGAGTCCTACTGACTCATGAGTTGTCGTAGTTATGATGTTTTCAGAGCCAACATTTATGTAACTGTTGTGGAAATTCTTCCACAGGGACACTCAAAGTCAATCTTAAATGAATCATTGTTTATTGTCAACGCGCTGGAGAGGTTCCAGCCAACTCAATGCACCATTAAACACATGTCTGTCAGAAAAACTCTGGGGAGGCAGTCCCAACAGTTGTCTTATACACGGCTATACACAGACATGTTATATTTCCATGATTTAGCATAATTAATTAATCATTACTGTTTTGTTTCATCCATGTGATTGACCAATACTGTTTCATAACATGTGACAGACCAACACCTCACAAGGCTTCTCTTCTCTAAGCTGAGACCTTGAAACTAAAGATATTTTTAGTTTGTTCTCAAAACACGGTCGTTCGTTCTCAAAACACGGTCTGGGCGTACTGCCAAATCACAGCTACTGATAGGTGTGATTTGTGCAGTCAGCCACTTGCATCAACACAGAAATTGGTTTATAGAACAGCACATGAATAGAACACAGAAATTAGTTATAAGAATAGCACCAACATTAAAATTTCCCTTACATAACTACTCAAGATGTTTAGAAAAACAAACAATATTGTTCTTGGAGCTTTCTTTATACAGTATCAATCTTTCCAGGAGATTAAAGTCCGTAACTTGCACAATCATTCTATGACTCACACAATTGTTTGTTGATTTGAACTGTTTATTTCCATATTCAGGACATAATGAACAAGCGCAACCCGCGCCTGGTGCCATACAACCTGCTGGATGAAAAGACCAAGAAGACCAACAGAGACACTGTCTGTGCAGCTGTCCGCACTCTCATCGGCTACGGTTACAACATTGAACCACCTGACCAGGAGAGCAGTGAGTCTGTCCGTCTGTCTGCCAAGATATAAACTGATCTAGTACCGGGTCGGACCCCCCTTAGCTTCCAGAACAGTCTGAATTCTTCAGGGCATGGAAACGTTGGTCACTTGGTATCATGGGACCTAATGTGTGCCAGGAAAACTTTCCCCCACACCTGACTGGATGTTTTTTTTTTGCACCATTCTCGGTAAAACCTAGACACTGTTGTGCATGAAAAGCTATTTCTGAGATACTGAAACCGGCGCACCTGGTCCTGAAGATCATACCACGCTCAAAGTCACTTAGGTCATTTGTTTTGCACATTCTCACATTCAATTGAACAGTAACTGAATGCCTCGATGCCTGTCTGACTGTTTTATGGCTTGAGCAGAGGGACCTTGCGTGCGCTGCAGGAGTTTAATCTATGACGGCGTAGTGTGTTACTAATGGTTTTCTTTGAGACTGTGGTCCCAGCTCTCTTCAGGTCATTGACCAGGTCCTGTCGTGTAGTTCTGGGCTGATCCCTCACCTTCCTCATGATTTTCATCATAGGTACACTTCAACTATGACTGACAAAATGAGAAAAAAAAATCCAGAAAATCACATAGTAGGATTTTTAATGAATTTATTTGCAAATTATGGTGGAAAATAAGTATTTGGTCACCTACAAACAAGCAAGATTTCTGGCTCTCACAGACCTGTAACTTCTTCTTTAAGAGGCTCCTCTGTCCTCCACTCGTTACCTGTATTAATGGCACCTGTTTGAACTTGTTATCAGTATAAAAGACACATGTCCACAACCTCAAACAGTCACACTCCAAACTCCACTATGGCCAAGACCAAAGAGCTGTCAAAGGACACCAGAAACAAAATTGTAGACCTACACCAGGCTGGGAAGACTGAATCTGTAATAATTAAGCTTGGTTTGAAGAAATCAACTGTGGGAGCAATTATTAGGAAATGAAAGACATACAAGACCACTGATAATCTCCCTCGATCTGGGGCTCCACGCAAGATCTCACCCCGTGGGGTCAAAATGATCACAAGAACGGTGAGCAAATATCCCAGAACCACACGGGGGGACCTAGTGAATGACCTGAAGAGAGCTGGGACCAAAGTATCAAAGCCTACCATCAGTAACACACTACGCCGCCAGGGACTCAAATCCTGCAGTGCCAGACGTGTCCCCCTGCTTCAGCCAGTACATGTACAGGCCCGTCTGAAGTTTGCTAGAGAGCATTTGGATGATCCAGAAGAAGATTGGGAGAATGTCATATGGTCAGATAAAACCAAAATATAACTTTTTGGTAAAAACTCAACTCGTCGTGTTTGGAGGACAAAGAATGCTGAGATGCATCCAAAGAACACCATACCTACTGTGAAGCATGGGGGTAGAAACATCATGCTTTGGGGCTGTTTTTCTACAAAGGGACCAGGACGACTGATCCGTGTAAAGGAAAGATTGAATGGGGCCATGTATCGTGAGATTTTGAGTGAAAACCTCCTTCCAACTGCAAAGGCTTTGAAGATGAAACGTGGCTGGGTCTTTCAGCATGACAATGATCCCAAACACACCACCCAGGCAACGAAGGAGTGGCTTCGTATGAAGCATTTCAAGGTCCTGGAGTGGCCTAGCCAGTCTCCAGATCTCAACCCCATAGAAAATCTTTGGAGGGAGTTGAAAGTCCGTGTTGCCCAGCAACAGCCCCAAAACATCACTGCTCTAGAGGAGATCTGCATGGAGGAATGGGCCAAAATACCAGCAACAGTGTGTGAAAACCTTGTGAAGACAGAACACATTTGACCTCTATCATTGCCAACAAAGGGTATATAACAAAGTATTGAGATACACTTTTGTTATTGACCAAATACTTATTTTCCACCATAATTTGCAAATAAATTCATTAAAAATCCTACAATGTGATTTTCTGGATTTTTCCCCCTCATTTTGTCTGTCATAGTTGAAGTGTACCTATGATGAAAATTACAGGCCTCTCTCATCTTTTTAAGTGGGAGAACATGCACAATTGGTGGCTGACTAAATACTTTTTTGCCCCACTGTACATACATGCACACATATATATATATATATATATATATATATATATATATATATATATATATATATATAGAACTTTGTATATAATGAATATATAACCTGTTAATAATGTCACCTGAATCTGTTCGTGCTAGGTGGTCATGGGGAAGGTCATTCTCATGGAGATAAGATCCGGGTGTTCCGGGCTGAGAGGTCATACGCGGTGACCCAGGGGAAGTGGTACTTTGAGTTTGAGGCTGTGACTGTGGGGGAGATGAGAGTGGGTTGGGCCAGACCCAGTGTCCGCGCTGACACAGAGCTGGGAGCAGATGAGCTCGCCTATGTCTTCAATGGTTTCAAGGTATGGTTGGTGATAAATGTTCAGTGTCTGTTTTCGTGAAAACATTCACTAACATGTCGTATTTGAACTTTGACCGCTCTTTTTTAGGCTCAGCGTTGGCATGTGGGCAATGAGCCGTTTGGTCGTATCTGGTTGCCAGGTGACGTGGTGGGCTGTATGATTGACCTGGTAGAGCAGAACATCTTCTTCACCCTGAACGGAAAGATGCTGATCAGTGACTCTGGATCTGAGATGGCCTTCAAGGACATTGACATAGGAGATGGTGAGTGACGGATGGGGAGGCTGCTGGGTGCTTGGAGGTGACGGATGGGGAGGCTGCTAGGGCTTGGGAGGTAAATCCTTGTAGGATGGATCTACTGATTTGAGATTAGTGTTATTCATTAAACTGCATCTGCTGGTCTCCAGGTTTTATCCCTGTGTGTAGTCTGGGCCTGTCTCAGGTTGGCCGGCTCAACCTGGGCCAGAACGTCAGCAGCCTGCGCTACTTCACCATCTGTGGCCTTCAGGAGGGCTTTGAACCCTTCGCCATCAACATGAAGAGAGACATCACCATGTGGTTCAGCAAGAGCCTGCCCCAGTTCATCCCTGTTCCTACCGAACACCCTCACGTTGATGTACAGCATATGTTGTTCAACAAAAGTGTCTTGGAATGGCTTCCCTCCCTATATTTTATAATTACATTTAAAACACGTTAACATTCAAATGTTTTCTTCTGTGGGTTTTCAATATGTGATTTTCTGCCCTTTCTCCCACATCCCCTGTGTAGGTGTCCCGTGTGGATGGGACGGTGGACAACGCTCCCTGTCTGAAACTGACCCACAAGACCTTCGGCTCTCAGAATGCCAACACCGATCTGTTGTTCCTGAGGCTCAGTATGCCCGTGGAGTTCCACGAGACATTTAAAATCATGGCTGGGACCACCCCCCTGACACGAACCCTGACCATCCCCGAGGACCAGGTCCTGGAGGTGGACCCCGACTCTGACTTTGAGGTGCTGAAGAAGTCTGCCAGCCGCACAGAGAAGGAGGAGGAGAAGGAGCCCTCTGTGCCTAAGGAGATCTCCGTCAACGGAGGAGAGAATGTGAAAGATGCCTCTACAGAGAAGAGCAAGAAGAAGGGGTCAGTACTGAGTAGGGGTCAGATTAGTGAAGAGACAGACGATAGGCTTGAGACAGGTCACAACTCTCTGTTGGAGAAGAGACAGGTCACAACTCTCTGTTGGAGAAGAGACAGGTCACAACTCTCTGTTGGAGAAGAAAGTGGGAAGTGAATGCTGAAAACGGCACTTTTAACTGTCATCGTCGTCATGTTTTCTCAGTCCTGTTGAAAAAGAGGCCCAATGTTAGAGGAATTAAATTCCTATATGTTTATTACCCAATTCAGTTCTCAAGCCTTCCTACATAGACCCCCCACCAGTATAGATCATTTATGACCAGGCCAAAGCCTCCCTGTGTAGATACGCATTCTAGCCAGTCTGACGACACTTTAATACGTGTCATGATTTGATTTGATTTTGTTCTCTCAAGGTTTTGGTTAATACTCTGTATATATCTTTAACCTGAATTATTCGTAGTGGTCCTTTACCCTGGATGATTACACTAGGAATGTCCATTGTGTTAGTGAGATTGATTGAACTCCGGCCGACCATATTCTCCTTACCGACTCTAACCTTTGCCACCTGGAACGGTGCCATAGTATCAGTTGAAAACTGGTCAAAGCCAACATACCATAACCCGAGATCCTGGGTCTTTATCGTTTTAATGTTAATTCGTACCTTTATACCATACTTCCTCTGCTCGGGAACACAGTCAGATACTCCAACCCTTACTATACATCACCTGGTCCCAAATTGGGTGTATGGGTTTACATAGCCATCCCTTTCAGTGTGAGCTATGGCCTGACTCCATGAATTACACGGTGATTTACACAAATACCTTCCATAGAGACCCATGGTTCTAGACTACCCATAGTGAATGACCCCAGTTGGTCTACATGAAACTCCACTGAGACATCCTTCCCAATCTCACGCTCCCTTCCTTACTATTCAGTTCCAGTGACCAGCTAAGATGCTATGGTAATATCACATTCTCCTCGTCTAGCACGAGTCAAGTTACCCTCTTTGGCCTCTCGGGGTTCATGGTGTATCAGGAATATGGCTCCCACGATCAGACAGCTCATGACGAATCAGTACACCTGTAAAACCCCACCCTTTCCCAGAAAACACATCAGAGGCCAGACACACCTCCACTTTTATGAACAAAAACAGGGATGGAATGACAGGAAAGGAAGTCTTGGTTCGAGAGATGGCCCCCGGAATTCTGTTAATTCAAGTTCTCCTCTCGAACACTGTGATTTTTCGACAGTGTCAGTGTGTCTTACCCTCTCGCAGTGTGTGATATGAATTCAGGTAGTTATTTGAGCTATTCTCAGGGTGAAGGCTGTCACCAGGAGTCCTTGGTATGGCCCCTCCCAATGTGCTGCTTCCCGTCTATTCTCCTCGGGGACTGGATTGGGTGAATCACCTTATCCTGTAGTTCACCTGTAGTGCATACATCTTGGACATGCAGGTTTGGTTAACAAACAGTTTCTCATATGTTCTATCTGATTATATCTTTAACTTCTATAACTGCTTGTTAGCTATTGTTTTAAAGTTTATTATTAGTTTATTATCCAATAGGCCACTAAGTGTCCTATCCTAGACCACAACTTACCCATCCCCCCTTTGATACCTGGCTATGCCCAGGTAACAACCTTGCCTATTCTAAACATTGACTTAGGTAAGATTAGTCAATTATCCTTATGTTCTGACATTATCATGTCGGAACGCCCCTTTCATTCTCCACTTGTCCAATTACCCGTCCATTCATATCTATCCTGTACCAATTCTCTGTCATGTGTCTTATCTACTTTAAGAGGTATCTGTGTTCATTTCCTCTCTGCTCTCCAACCTTCAAGGTCTCAGCAGTGTGGGGAGGACTCCTCTGTCTGCCCTTTCCCCTATCTGTCTGTAACAACTATGTGTTGCTTCCAAATTTTAACTAAATGTCTCACTGATTGGCTTTATCTAAACTCCTGGATTTTTTTTTAGAAAAACATGTCTATGGTGTCAATTTCTAAAGTCCTTATATTGGTTAATTAAGCTTCTCGATCCTATCCCTAATCCTCAATCACCACAGTTGTCATATATCCCTGTCAAACTTTAATACTATTTAAATAAAAGTATTATAATGGTTAATTAAAGCCAAAACGAATGCTAACCATATCATATCTCTTTCCTGTGTTAAAATATAACATGGGTTAAACTTAAAAGTCAGTCACATCAATAATTTAATATATGTTACATAGTTTGAGAAACCTTATCTAATGTAATTTACCATCCCTAAGAACTGCAACTTATTTCTATTCATAAATAATTTGAATGCTTATAAAATCACCTTTTCTATCATATATTTTCCTGCCCTATTGGCTTAAATTGTGTCCTGTCCAAACCTCAAAAAGACCATCCTCCCCCATTTATTATCGATGATTAATATAATTTCTGTTCCTGTTGTAGTACTAAATCAATAGTAGCCAATTTGAACCCTTCACAACCAATGTTTAAAACAGAACCCTGAACCTGGCCTTCTTCCTCACAAGTTTGTTCCTCCGCTCTCCATAATTTGTCCTGCCTCAATTCCTTTTTCCCTCTGTGGTTATGAACTAATAATTATGTCCAAGAGCTATAAACTCCATTATAATTAATTTACCTTAAAAACCAGTACCACCCATGACCACAAATGAATTATTCAAATGGCTCCCCCCTGTGGCTGATCAGACCACCTGGGAATGCCATGAAAACTGGTCAAAAGTTACACCACCCCTTTACATTTGTGTTCCATACCATATTAGACATGTTAAAGAACCCTTTATCTTTAAAACATTTACTTGTCTAATTAAAACTCCTCTGATTAAAACTCCTAAAATTCCATATGTGAGTGTACCCCTTTAAGATATCTTGTCTCTGGGAACATGGAAATCCCCTTAACCCAAATGTTTCCTACAAAAACAACACCTAACAATTATGATAATACCCTCAAATCATTAGTTTTAAATTTCCTCAATGTTTCATGTAACTCATTCAGTCTTTCTCCAAATTGTCTCCCCAAAATACTTCATACCCTGCCATTACACTCGCACAACTGTGATAAACGTGCACTGTCCCTTTAAAATAAAACACTCCCAGCCAGCCATACCATATTGAAGACCTGTTCCCTGTAATGAAAACAGATCATGTTTAGAATACGTTAACTTCTTGTTCGAATTCACTGGCGTTACCTAACCAAAAATCAATACCTGGGAAACAGGTGGCAGGGTAGCCTAGTGGTTAGAGCGTTGGACTAGTAACCAAAAGGTTGCAAGTTCAAATCTCCGAGCTGACAAGGTACAAATCTGTCGTTCTGCCCCTGAACAGGCAGTTAACCCACTTTTCCTCATTTCCCTTTGTCCTCAGCTCTCTTCCTCACCTCGTCTAACCATACCCTAGCTGTATTTAACCCCTCTGCCCGTTGTTTATCTGCCTTGTCTCCACTAACCCTATTTATTTGTTTAATCATTGATTCCAGTTTTTCTTTATTTAAACGTTCATCAAATTCGTGCTTACTCCTCCATGTCTGGCTAAAATAGGTGTTCCTCTTATCTTCTTCCTGCATATATTTCTCATCTCCCGTTAATTTCGGGACCTCCTCTGAGGATTTACTACTCATGTTTAATAAATCCTTGCCGCTCCTCGTAGCTATGGTATTTGTCACTATCTATGTGTATATATTTCTATGATCTATGTATGTGCTGTTTACCATTACCTAGTCACTATGGTTGTTCTACTGCCTGACTATGTGTGTGTCTCTTTAATGATTACAATTTATGTGTATGGATTTCTATTTGTGTTTTCTCCTTTTTGGAAACCTTATCAATAGCTTTGACTGTCGATCAGATATTAGGTCTTACCTATACAACTATAAGCCCAGGGGTCGTAAATCCCTAGTTAACATCTTATTTCAGGTTGTGTCGGAGGGCTTTTAAAGTACACTAATATCTTGTATCTCACGCCACTATTTTAGATTTCCCTCTCTCCTGGAACCTCTTGTCTATAGATTTGGCTTTTATCCCATTCACCTAGATTTTGGCTTCCTTCTCCTCCTTATTTGGACTTTATTTCAGTACTGTTTGTTGAATCGGAACGATGGTCAATTCTCCCAGAGTTTAATTGACCATTCAAGTTATCTTGTACGCATAGAATTCCCTTCCTGTCTCCCCAAGCCTAGTTAATATCCCCTCTTAATCCTATGGGTTATCCTATTTGCACAAGATCACCGTCCTATCTCCCAGCACCTATTTAAATATCCTCTCTTAATCTCGGGCGGATACGCCTCTCATGATTAAGTTTAGTTTATTTATGGTAGTGCACTTTACCTGAGGTCATTTCAGACCTGCCAGTGTATATTGGTCATACAAACCCAGTGTATATTGGTCATACAAACCCAGTGTATATTGGTCATACAAACCCAGTGTATATTGGTCATACAAACCCAGTGTATATTGGTCATACAAAACCTTGTGGATCTGTTTGGAATAGTAAAGCTCCTATTAATGATAAATTCTAAACATTTTAGAACATCAAATCAAAGATAACTTAAATCATTCCCCCCAGAATCGAGAATATAGGCTACTGACCTTGTCACCGACTGGGAAAAGCAATGTTCGTTGGATCTAGTCACCGTCCCTGTCAGTCTGGTGTGTGTACCGGCCTGTTCTTTAACCTCAATTCAGAGGCCAGGTCTTAAAATAACGGGACTAGACCGGCCCGTGCACGATGTTCGGCGTATGACCTTCAGATGTCAGAGACAGTTATTTAGACCCGCCGTTCGAAGGACCAATTGTTAGAGGAATTAAATTCCTATATGTTTATTACCCAATTCAATTAATACACTCAGCCCATTTCTAAGGATTTGTAAGAAACCTATTTGCATAAAATGGGCGGAGACCAGTCTCAAAATCAAGCACTAGCGTTTATTCTCGAGAGTACTGAACATGATACAATTTACAACAGGTTATAAACTGAAAATTACGTCATTAGGTTTCAAACTGTCCCGTCCCTCCTCCACTCCGGTACAATGACAGTATAGTTCTCAAGCCTTCCTACATCGACCCCCACCAGTATAGATCATTTATGACCAGGCCAAAGCCTCCCTGTGTAGATAAGCATTCTTGCCAGTCTGACAATAAGTTAATTAGTTTCTACCAAGGAACAGACAGTCATTGTTCTAATTCTTGATTATAATTACACACATTATATTCAGTACTAGGATTAAAATAAAATGTATACATCTATACAGTAACATAATAGTATTCTGATTAGTACATATGCAGTAACATAATAGCATTCTGATTAGTCAGTCCTGATTGAAATGTATACATAATTAGTCATTATTGATTAAAAAAATCCCTTAACACCCAACTACGCTGACATTGTGTGTTGCCCTCAGGTTCCTGTTCAAGGCCAAGAAGGCAGCTTTAACTCCGCCCCCTGTTGTTCCCACCATGCCCCGTCTGACGGAGGAAGTGGTCCCAGACGACAGAGATGACGATGACATCATCCTCAACACCACCACAGTATGACCTGTAACATCTCTTCAGATCCTCGTGTTTGAACCTTACTTCTCTTCACTGGGACATTTTTGTCTGGAAATGTTTTTTTTTAAATTCATTTTTAGTTTTAGGTAGTTCAACTCCTTGTTAATCATGTTTTCTGCTCACATTCTCTGTGTTCAGTACTATTATTCAGTGCGAGTGATTGCGGGACAAGAGCCCAGCGGGGTGTGGGTAGGCTGGATCACCCCTGACTACCACCAATACGACCTGCACTTTGACCTCAGCAAAGTAAGAAATGTCACAGTCACCGTGGGAGATGACAAAGGCAACATACATGACAGGTGAGTAACGCGTCCCTGTGGACACACACACATGCATCGTATTCACAAAGACATAATACCTTAATATCTTCCGATGTTGTCTCTCCTGCCTCCCTCAGTATGAAGCGCAGTAACTGCTACATGGTGTGGGGAGGGGAGTTCAGCAGCTCCCAGCAGACCCGTGTCAGTCAGGAGGACTTTGTGATTGGTTGCCTTATTGACCTTGACACAGGACTCATGACTTTCACAGCCAATGGGAAAGAGATCAACACCTTCTACCAGGTGGGATGCAGTGTTCAGTGTAAACATGTATTTTGCATTGTGTCCCACCCACCACCCCCTCTTTTACGATACTGCTACTCTCTGTCCATCATATATGCATAGTCACTTTAACCATATCTACATGTACATACTGCCTCAATCAGCCTGACTAACCGGTGTCTGTATGTAGCCTCACTACTTTTATAGCCTCACTGTTATTTTTCACTGTCTTTTTACTGTTGTTTTTATTTCTTTACTTACATATTGTTCACCTAATACCTTTTTTGGACTGTTGGTTAGAGCCTGTAAGTAAGCAATTCACTGTAAGGTCTACAACTGTTGTATTCGGGCGCACATGACAAATACACTTCGATTTGATTTGTATTTCATTACTCATGTTAAGGGCTACTGGTTTAATAATAAGCAAATTACAAACTGCTCTGGGCTTGACTGCTTGATTGATTGAATTTATTAGACAATTTTAAGAACATAGATAAGAGACACCTCCACATACAATTAAAAAATCATCAAGGATAACACATTAAAGCTCGAAATCTAATTTCCATTGTGGCTTCCTGTGTAACACTGTGGTTGTTTGTTCTAGGTGGAGCCCAACACTAAATTGTTCCCAGCTGTCTTTGTCCTGCCCTCCAGTCAGAACATGCTGCAAGTGGACCTGGGGAAGCTCAAGGTCAGACTCAGCGAGAATCACCCCTCCACTGTCTGCATTTTACAGTGTTACCCCTCCACTGTCTGTTTTACAGTGTTACCCCTCCACTGTCTGTGTTTTACAGTGTTACCCCTCCACTGTCTGTATTTTACAGAATCACCCCTCCACTGTCTGTGTTTTACAGTGTTACCCCTCCACTGTCTGCGTTTTACAGTGTTACCCCTCCACTGTCTGTGTTTTACAGTGTTACCCCTCCACTGTCTGTATTTTACAGAATCACCCCTCCACTGTCTGTGTTTTACAGTGTTACCCCTCCACTGTCTGTATTTTACAGAATCACCCCTCCACTGTCTGTGTTTTACAGTGTTACCCCTCCACTGTCTGTATTTTACAGAATCACCCCTCCACTGTCTGTGTTTTACAGTGTTACCCCTCTACTGTCTGTATTTTACAGTGTTACCCCTCCACTGTCTGTATTTTACAGTGTTACCCCTCCACTGTCTGTGTTTTACAGTGTTACCCCTCCACTGTCTGTGTTTTACAGTGTTACCCCTCCACTGTCTGTGTTTTACAGTGTTACCCCTCCACTGTCTGTGTTTTATAGAATCACCCCTCCACTGTCTGTATTTTACAGTGTTACCCCTCCACTGTCTGTGTTTTACAGTGTTACCCCTCCACTGTCTGCGTTTTTACTGTCATTTTACAGTGTTACTCCTCCACTGTCTGTGTTTTACAGTGTTACCCCTCCACTGTCTGCACCCCTCCACTGTCTGTGTTTTACAGTGTTACCCCTCCACTGTCTGTGTTTTACAGTGTTACCCCTCCACTGTCTGCGTTTTACAGAATCACCCCTCCACTGTCTGTGTTTTACAGAATCACCCCTCCACTGTCTGCGTTTTACAGTGTTACCCCTCCACTGTCTGTGTTTTACAGTGTTACCCCTCCACTGTCTGTATTTTACAGTGTTACCCCTCCACTGTCTGTATTTTACAGTGTTACCCCTCCACTGTCTGTGTTTTACAGTGTTACCCCTCCACTGTCTGTGTTTTTTCCACTGTCTGTGTTTTTACCCCTCCACTGTCTGTATTTTACAGTGTTACCCCTCCACTGTCTGTATTTTTTCAGTGTTACCCCTCCACTGTCTGTGTTTTACAGTGTTACCCCTCCACTGTCTGTGTTTTACAGTGTTACCCCTCCACTGTCTGCATTTTACAGTGTTACCCCTCCACTGTCTGTGTTTTACAGAATCACCCCTCCACTGTCTGTGTTTTACAGAATCACCCCTCCACTGTCTGTGTTTTACAGTGTTATTCCTCCACTGTCTGCGTTTTACAGAATCACCCCTCCACTGTCTGTGTTTTACAGTGTTACCCCTCCACTGTCTGTGTTTTACAGTGTTACCCCTCCACTGTCTGTGTTTTACAGAATTACCCCTCCACTGTCTGCGTTTTACAGTGTTACCCCTCCACTGTCTGTGTTTTACAGAATCACCCCTCCACTGTCTGTGTTTTACAGTGTTACCCCTCCACTGTCTGTGTTTTACAGAATCACCCCTCCACTGTCTGCGTTTTACAGAATCACCCCTCCACTGTCTGTGTTTTACAGAATCACCCCTCCACTGTCTGTGTTTTACAGAATCACCCCTCCACTGTCTGTGTTTTACAGTGTTATTCCTCCACTGTCTGTATTTTACAGTGTTACTCCTCCACTGTCTGTATTTTACAGTGTTACTCCTCCACTGTCTGCGTTTTACAGTGTTACCCCTCCACTGTCTGCATTTTACAGTGTTACCCCTCCACTGTCTGTGTTTTACAGAATCACCCCTCCACTGTCTGTGTTTTACAGAATCACCCCTCCACTGTCTGCGTTTTCCAGTGTTACCCCTCCACTGTCTGCGTTTTACAGTGTTACCCCTCCACTGTCTGTATTTTACAGTGTTACCCCTCCACTGTCTGTGTTTTACAGAATCACCCCTCCACTGTCTGCGTTTTACAGAATCACCCCTCCACTGTCTGCGTTTTACAGAATCACCCCTCCACTGTCTGCGTTTTACAGTGTTACCCCTCCACTGTCTGCGTTTTACAGTGTTACCCCTCCACTGTCTGTGTTTTACAGTGTTACCCCTCCACTGTCTGTGTTTTACAGAATCACCCCTCCACTGTCTGTATTTTACAGTGTTACCCCTCCACTGTCTGCGTTTTACAGAATCACCCCTCCACTGTCTGCGTTTTACAGAATCACCCCTCCACTGTCTGCGTTTTACAGAATCACCCCTCCACTGTCTGTGTTTTACAGAATCACCCCTCCACTGTCTGTGTTTTATAGAATCACCCCTCCACTGTCTGCGTTTTACAGTGTTACCCCTCCACTGTCTGCGTTTTACAGAATCACCCCCCCACTGTCTGTGTTTTACAGAATCACCCCTCCACTGTCTGTGTTTTACAGAATCACCCCTCCACTGTCTGCGTTTTACAGAATCACCCCTCCACTGTCTGCGTTTTACAGACTCACCCCACCACTGTCTGCGTTTTACAGTGTTACCCCTCCACTGTCTGCGTTTTACAGTGTTACCCCTCCACTGTCTGTGTTTTACAGTGTTACCCCTCCACTGTCTGTATTTTACAGTGTTACCCCTCCACTGTCTGTGTTTTACAGAATCACCCCTCCACTGTCTGTGTTTTACAGTGTTACCCCTCCACTGTCTGTGTTTTACAGAATCACCCCTCCACTGTCTGTGTTTTACAGTGTTACCCCTCCACTGTCTGTGTTTTACAGAATCACCCCTCCACTGTCTGTGTTTTACAGAATCACCCCTCCACTGTCTGTGTTTTACAGTGTTACTCCTCCACTGTCTGTGTTTTACAGAATCACCCCTCCACTGTCTGTGTTTTACAGTGTTATTCCTCCACTGTCTGTATTTTACAGAATCACCCCTCCACTGTCTGTGTTTTACAGAATCACCCTCCACTGTCTGCGTTTTACAGTGTTACCCCTCCACTGTCTGCGTTTTACAGTGTTACCCCTCCACTGTCTGTATTTTGCAGTGTTACCCCTCCACTGTCTGTGTTTTACAGAATCACCCCTCCACTGTCTGTGTTTTACAGTGTTATTCCTCCACTGTCTGCGTTTTACAGAATCACCCCTCCACTGTCTGCGTTTTACAGTGTCACCCCTCCACTGTCTGCGTTTTACAGAATCACCCCTCCACTGTCTGTGTTTTACAGAATCACCCCTCCACTGTCTGCGTTTTACAGTGTTACCCCTCCACTGTCTGTGTTTTACAGAATCACCCTCCACTGTCTGCGTTTTACAGAATCACCCCTCCACTGTCTGTGTTTTACAGTGTTACACCCCTCCACTGTCTGCGTTTTACAGTGTTACCCCTCCACTGTCTGTGTTTTACAGTGTTACCCCTCCACTGTCTGTATTTTACAGTGTTACCCCTCCACTGTCTGTGTTTTTTACCCCTCCAGTTTTAAGAATCACCCCTCCACTGTCTGTGTTTTACAGAATCACCCCTCCACTGTCTGTGTTTTACAGTGTTACTCCTCCACTGTCTGTGTTTTACAGAATCACCCCTCCACTGTCTGTGTTTTACAGTGTTATTCCTCCACTGTCTGTATTTTACAGAATCACCCCTCCACTGTCTGTATTTTACAGTGTTACTCCTCCACTGTCTGTATTTTACAGTGTTACTTCTCCACTGTCTGTATTTTACAGTGTTACCCCTTCACTGTCTGCATTTTACAGTGTTACCCCTCCACTGTCTGCATTTTACAGTGTTACCCCTTCACTGTCTGCATTTTACAGTGTTACCCCTCCACTGTCTGTGTTTTACAGAATCACCCCTCCACTGTCTGTATTTTACAGTGTTACTCCTCCACTGTCTTTATTTTACAGTGTTACCCCTTCACTGTCTTTATTTTACAGTGTTACCCCTCCACTGTCTGTGTTTTACAGTGTTACCCCTCCACTGTCTGTATTTTACAGTGTTACCCCTCCACTGTCTGTGTTTTACAGTGTTATTCCTCCACTGTCTGTGTTTTACAGTGTTACTCCTCCACTGTCTGTATTTTACAGTGTTACTTCTTCACTGTCTGTATTTTACAGTGTTACTCCTCCACTGTCTGTATTTTACAGTGTTACTTCTCCACTGTCTGTATTTTACAGTGTTACTCCTCCACTGTCTGTATTTTACAGTGTTACAGAAGAATTCTCCACTGTCTGTATTTTACAGAATCACCCTCCACTGTCTGTATTTTACAGAATCACCCTCCACTGTCTGCATTTTACAGAATCACCCCTCCACTGTCTGCATTTTACAGTGTTACCCCTCCACTGTCTGAGTTTTACAGTGTTAACCCCTCCACTGTCTGAGTTTTACAGTGTTACCCCTCCACTGTCTGTATTTTACAGTGTTACCCCTCCAGTAGATCCATAACGGATTATTCTATTGAGTTTCGCACTCTCGCTGCCTCTAGTGTGAGCCGGCTTTGCTCGCTGTCTGTGTTTTACAGAATCACCCCTCCACTGTCTGTGTTTTACAGAATCACCCCTCCACTGTCTGTGTTTTACAGTGTTACTCCTCCACTGTCTGTGTTTTACAGAATCACCCCTCCGCTGTCTGTGTTTTACAGTGTTATTCCTCCACTGTCTGTATTTTACAGAATCACCCCTCCACTGTCTGTATTTTACAGTGTTACTCCTCCACTGTCTGTATTTTACAGTGTTACTTCTCCACTGTCTGTATTTTACAGTGTTACCCCTTCACTGTCTATATTTTACAGTGTTACTCCTCCACTGTCTGTATTTTACAGTGTTACTTCTCCACTGTCTGTATTTTACAGAATCACCCCTCCACTGTCTGTATTTTACAGAATCACCCCTCCACTGTCTGCATTTTACAGAATCACCCCTCCACTGTCTGCATTTTACAGTGTTACCCCTCCACTGTCTGAGTTTTACAGTGTTACCCTCCACTGTCTGCGTTTTACAGTGTCCCCCGCCGAGCGGGGTTTTTTTGTTACCCCTCCACTGTCTGTATTTTACAGTGTTACCCCTCCACTGTCTGTGTTTTACAGAATCACCCCTCCACTGTCTGTGTTTTACAGAATCACCCCTCCACTGTCTGTGTTTTACAGTGTTACTCCTCCACTGTCTGTGTTTTACAGAATCACCCTCCGCTGTCTGTGTTTTACAGTGTTATTCCTCCACTGTCTGTATTTTACAGAATCACCCCTCCACTGTCTGTATTTTACAGTGTTACTCCTCCACTGTCTGTATTTTACAGTGTTACTTCTCCACTGTCTGTATTTTACAGTGTTACCCCTTCACTGTCTATATTTTACAGTGTTACTTCTCCACTGTCTGTATTTTACAGAATCACCCCTCCACTGTCTGTATTTTACAGAATCACCCCTCTATTGTCTGCATTTTACAGAATCACCCCTCCACTGTCTGCATTTTACAGTGTTACCCCTCCACTGTCTGAGTTTTACAGTGTTACCCCTCAGTGGTTGGAGGGGGCGACCGTTCCTTTTGTCGTTTGGACTGACCATAGGAACCACTGTCTGCGTTTTACAGTGTTACCCCTCCACTGTCTGTATTTTACAGTGTTACCCCTCCACTGTCTGTGTTTTACAGAATCACCCCTCCACTGTCTGTGTTTTACAGAATCACCCCTCCACTGTCTGTGTTTTACAGTGTTACTCCTCCACTGTCTGTGTTTTACAGAATCACCCCTCCGCTGTCTGTGTTTTACAGTGTTATTCCTCCACTGTCTGTATTTTACAGAATCACCCCTCCACTGTCTCTATTTTACAGTGTTACTCCTCCACTGTCTGTATTTTACAGTGTTACTTCTCCACTGTCTGTATTTTACAGTGTTACCCCTTCACTGTCTGCATTTTACAGTGTTACCCCTCCACTGTCTGTGTTTTACAGAATCACCCCTCCACTGTCTGTATTTTACAGTGTTACTCCTCCACTGTCTTTATTTTACAGTGTTACCACTTCACTGTCTGCATTTTACAGTGTTACCCCTCCACTGTCTGTGTTTTACAGAATCACCCCTCCACTGTCTGTATTTTACAGTGTTACTCCTCCACTGTCTTTATTTTACAGTGTTACCCCTTCACTGTCTTTATTTTACAGTGTTACCCCTCCACTGTCTGCGTTTTACAGTGTTACCCCTCCACTGTCTGTATTTTACAGTGTTACCCCTCCACTGTCTGTGTTTTACAGAATCACCCCTCCACTGTCTGTGTTTTACAGAATCACCCCTCCACTGTCTGTGTTTTACAGTGTTATTCCTCCACTGTCTGTGTTTTACAGTGTTACTCCTCCGCTGTCTGTATTTTACAGTGTTCCTTCTCCACTGTCTGTATTTTACAGTGTTACTCCTCCACTGTCTGTATTTTACAGTGTTACTTCTCCACTGTCTGTATTTTACAGTGTTACTCCTCCACTGTCTGTATTTTACAGTGTTACTTCTCCACTGTCTGTATTTTACAGAATCACCCCTCCACTGTCTGTATTTTACAGTGTTACTCCTCCACTGTCTGTATTTTACAGTGTTACTCCTCCACTGTCTGTATTTTACAGTGTTACTTCTCCACTGTCTGTATTTTACAGTGTTACCCCTCCACTGTCTGTATTTTACAGTGTTACTCCTCCACTGTCTGTATTTTACAGTGTTACTCCTCCACTGTCTGTATTTTACAGTGTTACTCCTCCACTGTCTGTATTTTACAGTGTTACTTCTCCACTGTCTGTATTTTACAGTGTTACTCCTCCACTGTCTTTATTTTACAGTGTTACCCCTTCACTGTCTGCATTTTACAGTGTTACCCCTCCACTGTCTGCATTTTACAGTGTTACCCCTCCACTGTCTGCATTTTACAGTGTTACCCCTCCACTGTCTGTATTTTACAGTGTTACCCCTCCACTGTCTGCATTTTACAGTGTTACCCCTCCACTGTCTGCGTTTTACAGTGTTATGGATGTTTTCTATTTCATTCTGTATTTTTACCCTCAAGGAAACTCAAGCTATTATTTCACTTCAACGACGACCCTACTACTCTGCCATGTATGTTTGTTTTCTCCCTTCAGAACATCATGCCTATTTCAGCAGCCATGTTCCGCAGTGAGCGTAAGAACCCGGTCCCTCAGTGTCCTCCCAGGCTGGACGTCCAGATGCTGACCCCAGTCATTTGGAGCCGCATGCCAAACCACTTCCTGTCCCCAGAGATGGGCCGTGTGAACGACAGGCACGGCTGGATGGTGGAGTGCAGAGAGCCTATCACAATGATGGCCCTGCACATCCCTGAGGAGAACAGGTCAGAACACTGCCACCATTGCTGACATCTAAGCCGAAGATTATTGTATTTGATTGTGAAATGGATTTCAGTCTTAGCTATAGTATTGGGAAAGACATATAAACAGGAGCCATTTTGGCTCTGATGCAATAGATTTGTCCAAATCTGTACAGCCTTGGGCCATACTGTCCTCTGCCTCTGTCCCGTCTAGATGTATTGACATCCTGGAGTTGTCGGAGCGTATGGACCTGCTGAAGTTCCACTACCACACTCTGAAACTGTACGGCTCAGTCTGTGCTCTGGGGAACAACCGCGTGGCTCACGCCCTGTGCAGCCATGTTGACGAATCCCAGCTATTCTACGCCATAGAGAACACCTACCTGCCTGGACCAATGAGGAGCGGCTACTACGATCTGCTCATCAGCATTCACCTGGAGTCGGCCAAGCGGAACCGCCTCATGACCAATAAGGAGTTCATTGTGCCCATGACTGAAGAGACGCTCAGCATCAACCTCAACTCAGACACTGACAAATCCCATGCTTTACCAGGGGTGGGCCTCACTACCTGTCTGCGCCCCAAACTCCACTTCTCCCCCACTGGGTTTATAGGGACAGACCTGGATATCTACACCCTCAGCCCCTTCATCCCCCTACATGTAAGGAGCCTCATAGGTTTGCAATCTTTTCAACTTTCAATAAATTCCCTGGTTTTCCAGAAATCCTGGTTGGAGGATTCCGGATTTCCTCCTTATTCCCTCCTGAATCCGGGAATCTTCCAACTGTTATTTTTTTGGGAAAAAACAGGGAATTATTGAAAGTTCCCAGTGTTTTGCAACACTGGGCCAGGCTGATGGAAGGAGAGGGGAAAGATATTCTGTTTGAGCTGACTGATGGTCATGAAAGTGTGTCTCTCTCTCCTGTAGGTGCTGAAGGCGAAGGCCCTGACCATGCTGACAGAAGCTGTCCAGGATGGTGGTCAAGCCATGCGGGATCCTGTAGGAGGCAGTGTTGAGTTCCACTTTGTCCCCATCCTCAAGCTCATCAGCACCCTGCTCATCATGGGTGTGTTTGAAAATGAAGATGTCAAGCACATCCTGAAGATGATAGAGCCCACAGTGTTCAGTGGAGAGGCAGAGGCTGCTGCCCAGGGAGAGGGGGACCAAACACTGGCCCTCAAAGAACGGGGGTTGGAGGTGAAGGAAAAAGAGGAGGGAGCAGTAGAGAGCGGACATGAAACAGAAATGGAGGATGAGGGGATGGGTGAGGAAGATGAGGAAATGGAGGCAGAGCTAGAGGAGTTGGAGCCTATAGAAAAAGAGGAAGACAAGGGGGAGGATGACAGAGAGAAAGGTGCTGAGGAGACTGAGAAGGAGGTGAAGCATGGAGAGGCAGAAGAACAAGTAGGTCTGGAAGAGGGATTACTGCACATGAAGCTTCCAGAGTCTGTCAAACTACAGGTTGGTGTGTGTGTTTTTCAGTTCGCTGTAACTTTCACTATCCTCCTTAGTTTGATGAATTACCCTAATCTATGTGGCTAAGTCTCAGGTCATTCTCTCTCTGTCGGTCAGATGTGCACTCTGCTGCAGTATTTCTGTGACTGTGAGTTGCGCCACAGGGTGGAGGCCATCATAGCTTTCTCAGACCAGTTTGTGAGCCAGGTGCAGGCCCACCAGAGAGCCCGCTATAACGAGCTCATGCTGGCGTATACCATGAGTGCTGCTGAGACCGCTCGCAAGACCCGCGAGTTCCGCTCCCCACCACAGGAGCAGGTACCCTCCGCCTCAGCCACTGTCTACCGGAGGATAAAGTACACTGTCACACTTGTAACAGTACATGAAAGGTAACAACATCTTACTGTTTGTCTCTTTTTGATATGCAGGTCAACATGCTGATGAACTTGAAGAACATTGCGGAGGATGAGGATTGTCCTGTGCCTGACGAGGTCCGCGATGCCCTGCAGGCTTTTCACAAGAACCTGCTGTTTCACTGCAGTCAGTCAAGCTCTTACTTTGCTCTCCACGTGTAACTTAGAATTTCACTTGTATATCAAAGAGGGCCAATAGTTGAGATGAAAAGTTTTCAGCTAATGTCAATGATTTATCACCCCTGATGTCATGTCAGGTGTACATATCGAAGAGGAAGAGGTAGAGGAGGAGTTGGATATGTCTCTCAAAGGGCGACTCCTCCGAATGCTGGACAAGTTGAGGCACCTCCATAAGAAGAAGGTAGAGGAGGAGAAACCTGAGGAGGAGAACAAACCCAGTGAGTCTCACTCTCTATCAGCTGTCCCAGTGAAAAACGGTCAAATCAAGCCAAAAATGTACCATCAATCTCAGTCTAGTCGCCATGGGATAGTTTTATTCGGTTTCAGCAATCAATTATTTTCAGGTTAAAATTATTTTATCACTAACACAACAAAAAACAGACAATCGATCAATTAACTGATGTCCCTCCTCTATAACCACCCCACCAGGCACCCTCCAGGAGCTGATCACCCACACCATGGTCCACTGGGCCCAGGAGTCATTCATCCAGAACCCTGAGCTGGTGCGTCTGATGTTTAGCCTGCTGCACCGTCAGTATGACGGGCTGGGGGAGCTGATCCGGGCCCTGCCCAAGGCCTACACCATCAACGCCATCTCCATAAAGGATACCATGGACCTGCTGGAGTGCCTGGGACAGATCCGCTCGCTGCTCATCGTCCAGATGGGCCCCGAGGAGGAGAGGCTCATGATCCAGAGCATCGGGTCAGTACAGAGAAGACATTGTGGTTCAAGCTCGGAATGCTTTTTTTTACTGTTCCGTTGGTAACCAGTTTATAACAGCAATAAGGCACCTTTGGGGGTTGTGGTGTATGGCCATATACCACGGCTAAGGGCTGTATCTTTATTTTACTTATTGAACCTTTATTTAACTAGGCAAGTCAGTTAAGAACAAATTGTTATTTACAATGATGGCCTACCAAAATGCAAACGTTTTCCTTGGAGGACAGGGGCTGGGATTAAAAATTAAAAATAAAAATATAGGACAAAACACACATCACGACAAGACAGACAACACTACATAAAGAGAGACCTAAGACAACAACATAGCATGGCAGAAACACATGACAACAACAGCATGGTAGCAACACAACATGGTAGCAACACAACATGATAGCAACACAACATGGCAGCAGTACAACATGGTAGCAGCACAAAACAGGGTACAAACGTTATTGGGCACAGACAACAGCACAAAGGGGAAGAAGGTAGAGACAACAATACATCACGCAAGCAGCCTCAACTGTCAGTAAGAGTGTCCATGATTAAGTTTTTGAATGAAGAGATTGAGATAAAACTGTCCAGTTTGAGTGTTTGTTGCAGCTTGTTCCAGTCGCTAGCTGCAGCGAACTGAAATGACGAGTGACCCAGGGTTGTGTGTGCTTTGGGGACCTATTAACAGAATGTGACTGGCAGAACGGCTGTTGTATGTGGAGGATGAGGGCTGCAGTAAATGTTTCATATAGTGGGGAGTGAGGCCTAAGAGAGGTTATAAATAAGCATCAACCAGTGGTTCTTGTGACAGGTATGCAGAGATGACCAGTTTATAGAGGAGTATAGAGTGCAGTGATGTGTCCTATAAGGAGCATTGGAGCATTTACCATCTGATGGCCGAATGGTAAAGAACATCTCGCTCAAGAGCACCCTTACCTGCCAATCTATACATTACGTCTCCGTAATCTAGCATGGGTAGGATGGTCATCTGAATCAGAGTTAGTTTGGCAGCTAGAGTGAAAGAGGAGCAATTACGATAGAGGAAGCAAAGTCTAAATTTAGACTGCAGCTTTGATATGTGCTGAGATAAGGACAGTGTACCATCTAGCCATACTCCCAAGTACTTGTATGAGGTGACTACCTCAAGCTCTAAACCCTCAGAGGTAGTAATCACACCTGTGGGGAGAGGGGCATTCTTCTTACCAAACCACATGATCTTTGTGTTGGAGGTTTTCAGAACAAGGTTAAGGGCAGAGAAAGATTGTTGGACACTAAGACAGCTTTGTTGTAGAGAGTTTAACACATAATTAGGGGAGAGGCCAGCTGAGACTGTATCATCTGCATATAAATGGACGAGAGAGCTTCCTACTGCCTGAACGATGTTGTTAATGTAAATTCGGAAGAGGTTGGGGCCTAGGATCGAGCCTTGGGGTACACCCTTGGTGACAGGCAGTGCCTGAGACAGCAAATGTTCTGACTTTATACACTGCACTCTTTAAGAGAGGTAGTTAACAAACCACGCCAAAGACCCCTCAGAGACACTAACACTCCTTAGCCGGCCCACAAGAATGGAACGGTCTACCGTATCAAAAGCTTTGGCCAAGTCAATAAAAATAGCAGCACAACATTGCTTAGAATCAAGGGCAATAGTGACATCATTTAGTACCTTTAAGGTTGCAGTGACACACCCATATTCTGAGCGGAAACCAGATTGCATACCAGAGAGAATACTATAGACACCAAGAAAGCCAGTCAGTTGATTATTGACAAGTTTTTCCAACACTTTTGATAAACAGGGCAAAATAGAAATAGGCCTATAATAGTTTGGATCAGCTTGATCTCCCCTTTAAATAGAGGACGCAACGTGGCTGCCTTCCAAGCAATGGGAACCTCCCCAGATAGGAGAGACAGGCTAAAAAGGTTAGAGATAGGCTTGGGGATGATAAGGGCAGCAACCTTAAAGAAGAAAGGGTCTAAACCATCTGACCCAGATGTTTTTTTAGGGTCAAGTTTAAGGTGCTCCATTAGCACCTCGGACTCAGTGACTGCCTGCAGGGATAAACTTTGTAGCGGGACAGGGGAAAAAGAGGGAGAAGCATCGGGGATAGTTGCATTAGAAGGGGTGGGAGATGAGGAAATGTTGGACAGGCAAGAAGGCATGGCTGAGTCATATAGGAATCCATACTTAATGAAGTTGTGATTTAAAAGCTCAGCCAGGTGCTTCTTGTCAGTAACAACCATATCATCAACTTTAAGAGACATGGGCAGCTGTGAGGAGGAGGCTTCATTCTCCAGGTCATTAACCATTTTCCAGAACTTGCGGATAGCCCGACTGCACTTATTTCTCCTTAGCCTGAACGAGAGCCAGTCAGCCTGAGTATGCGTGTGCCGAGCCTTTCGGCAAATGGAAATGGAGTGGAGTAACTCTGCAAGATCACAGTCGAACCAGGGGCTGAACCTGTTTTTAATTCTCATTTTCTTTATGGGAGCATGTTTGTTAACAATATCACTGAAAATATAAAAAAAGAAGGTCCAAGCATCATCGACAGAGATGATTCTATACCATTTTACAGAGGCCAGGTCATGAAGGAAGGCTTGCTCATTAATGATTTTTAGCAAGTGTCTATGACAAATCAGGACTGGTCGTTTCACTGAGAAGCCATTACAAACACAGGCTGTAAAACAGTGATCACTAAGGTCATTACAGAAAACACCAGACTGATTGATACCTATCAGGATTATTTGTGAGGGTAACATCGATGAGAGTAGCCTTTTCTGGGTGTTTGGAGTCATACCTTGTGGGATTGATAATAATCTGAGAAATATTTATGGAATCCCCATTGCTTTAGGACTTCGGTAGGTGGTTTAAAGTATGTCCCAGTTTAGGTTAGGTGACCTAGGACAAATTCAGGACAAATTCAGACTTCATGTAAGGGGCTAGGAGAGAACTTAGGGCAGGTAGGGTACAGGCCGCTGCTGATGGACAATGATAACACCCAGCAACAGTCAACAAAGAGCTATTTGAAAGTATCTAGGCACTCCGCATTGTGTCATGCGTAAGAACATCCCTTAGCCGTGGTATATTGGCCATATAGCAGAACCCCACAGGCCTTATTCCTTTAGTATACCGGAGAGAGAACTGGAGGAACTGAGAATCAGCATGAGCCTTCTTTCTCCATCAGGAACATCATGAGCAACAAAGTGTTTTATCAGCACCCCAACCTAATGCGAGCGCTGGGCATGCATGAGACTGTCATGGAGGTGATGGTCAACGTGCTGGGTGGTGGTGACTCCAAGGTGAAGTGGTTATATGCTTCATAACTACAGGATCAATGCTTGTCAGCAAATTCAAATGCGTAACATGTTTTTACACTGTAGTCTTTCACCCTACATGTGTTCTTCTGCAGGAGATCAGATTCCCTCGTATGGTCACCAACTGCTGTCGTTTCCTGTGCTACTTCTGTCGTATCAGTCGTCAGAACCAGCGCTCCATGTTCGATCACCTCAGCTACCTGCTTCAGAACAGCGGCATCGGCCTTGGTGAGGGACATTGATATCTTCTTCCAATACAAGTTTATATTCTTGTATAAATGGGAAAGGAAGGTGGACATAATTCCTCTAAAGGCAGAATAGTTTTGCTGTGTGTTGAAACTGAACGTGTCATGGATGTCTTTCAGGAATGCGTGGCTCCACCCCTCTAGACGTAGCTGCAGCATCCTGTATTGATAACAATGAGCTGGCTCTGGCGCTACAGGAACAAGACCTGGAGAAGGTTGGACACCCCCAGCACCCACATGAACATTCTCTGATCCAGCATCACATTGGTCATCACTCTTTCTGTCTCTTTTGCACTGTTTTTTCCTCCCAGGTGGTGAAGTACCTTGCAGGCTGTGGGCTCCAGAGCTGTCCCCAGCTCCTGGCTAAGGGTTACCCTGACATTGGCTGGAACCCTTGTGGCGGAGAGAAATACCTGGACTTCCTCCGCTTCGCTGTCTTCGTCAACGGTCTGTGTTTGTTGGCTTCATGTAATGGAATACACTGCTGTTGGTATTGTCTTTCTGTTTGTCCTTCGTCACTGAACGTGGTTTGGCTCCATGTCCCCTATAGGAGAGAGCGTAGAGGAGAATGCCAATGTGGTGGTGCGTCTTCTGATCCGTCGGCCAGAGTGTTTTGGCCCGGCCCTGAGAGGAGAGGGTGGGAACGGCCTACTGGCTGCTATAGAGGAGGCCATCAAGATCTCTGAAGATCCTGCTAGGGATGGCCCCACTGTCAAGAAAGACAGGCGCTTCCCCGGCATGTAAGTGCCAAATCGCTTCGGGACTCTGCCGATTGACTATCTAGTCTTAACTGGTGTAGTACATTAGAACATGTTCTCCTTTTGGGCCTACATGTATGAATTTTTCCTTTCTCCTGGTAGGTTCCCTGGTGGAGAGGGGCAGCATGAGGAGAACAAGGTGCATCTGGGGAATGCCATCATGTCCTTCTACTCAGCTCTCATTGACTTGCTGGGACGCTGCGCTCCAGAGATGCATGTGAGTACTAAGCGTTGGGAAACCTGAAGAGAGAAGCCAAGGTTTATGGAATTGTGCTAGCTAGGCTGCTGTGTTTTCAGTCTAAGACATTGCTATTTGTTCTTCATCCTCCAGTTGATCCAGGCTGGGAAGGGTGAGGCTCTGAGGATCAGGGCCATCCTGAGGTCCCTGGTGCCCATAGAGGACCTGGTGGGAGTCATCAGCCTGTCTGTCCAAATCCCAGACTTTGGAAAGGGTGAGCCACAGGGGAAACCATTTGGGTTCAATTAACTCTGTTGTGTTGGCTCAATGAAAGGGAGTATTGATGTCTTGATGATGAAACAGAACAGAAAATGTTTTTAGTTTTTAGTTTGATCGTAATATGTTCCATATTATATCTGTAGTCAAAAGTGTTAATATGATGTGAGTCCTAGCATTATTCTCCCCTCTAACTTCCCTCTGTCTTTTGTGATGTCTAGATAACAGCATCATTGAACCCAAGATGTCTTCCAGTTTTGTGCCGGACCACAAGGCTCCCATGGTGCTGTTCCTTGACAGAGTGTATGGTATTGACAACCAGGACTTCCTGCTCCATGTGCTGGAGGTGGGCTTCCTGCCTGACATGAGGGCAGCTGCTTCTCTGGACACAGTGAGTCAGCCTCTCTCGATCTCACTACTCATATACTGTACAAGGCAATAACTTGCACTTATGCAGGAGTGAGACACTGAGCATATATTGACTGTAAACAGAACTACAGCTAATGTGTTGGCCTTTCAGCATAATGTTTGATTAAAAATGTGTCTCAACATTTTAATTGAGTTGTTAGTGCGTGGTCTTTTGAACACAGAGAATATGACAGTTTAAATCACGGATGGGCAACTGGCGACCCGCGGCTCCCCTTTTGTAGTCCAGTGGATTACTGTTGAGAGTTAGAATAGTAGAATACACAAGGGGCAATTTCAAAATGTGGTTGTTCATCAGCAGTTTTTCTCTTGTTATGTCAGTCACTGGCAGTCACTCAATTAGCCCATCTCAGCAAAACATTTTTAGTTTGCTAAGTTAGTTTAGCGGCCAGCTATCTAAACTTGTAGTAATCATGATGGAATTACTGACCTGGGGGCCCCCATTGATTTTGTTAGTCACTCTCGATCAGAATTGTAGGAAATTAGCTTTTAAATAAAAAATGTTTCTCTTCCCCTTGGCAAAATGTGTAGAATTGCAGGAAATTAACTCTAAAACCTCAAAAATGCTTTCAAAAGGAGGGGGGCCTCTAAAATGTTTTCCCAGTGGGGGAGTGGGGGGCAACAACATTTCACGTAGTGGGTATGGATGTGGGACACAGACCTGAAATTGGTTTTGTGGCCCCTACGCCCAACAAAGTTGCCCATCCCTGGTTTAAATGGACCTCTCCCCACTAGGCAGCTTTCTGCACCACAGAGATGGCCCTGGCTCTGAACCGCTACCTCTCTTTGGCCGTGCTGCCCCTCATCAACAAGTGTGCCTTCCTGTTTGCCGGCACAGACCACCGGGCCATCATGATCGACTCCATGCTGCACACCATCTACCGTCTGTCCCGCGGACGAGCCTTCACGAAGGCCCAGAGAGATGTCATTGAGGAATGTCTCATGGCTTTGTGCAAGTGAGTTGGACTTACCATGAGCTGTTATCTGAAGTCTATTTTTCTGCATTCTGTCAGTAAAATTGTCCTCTATAATTTCATGTCTCCTGGACATGACAGGTTCTCTTCCCTAAACTGTTTGTACATTGAACTTTTAGTGAGGTGTTCAACCTCACTAGGGTATGTGGGAAGCTAGCGTCTCACCTGGCCAACATCCAGTGAAATTGCAGAGCACCAAATTCAAATACAGAAATACTCAGAATTCAGAAAACTGTATTTTACATAGGTTTAAAGATTCACTTCTTGTCAATCCAACCACGGCGTCAGATTTAAAAAATGCTTTACGGCGAAAGCATAACTTACGATTAGTTGAGAACATCGCCCAGCCGACAAATCATTACAAACAGTAACCAACCAAGTAGAAGAGTTACACAAGTCAGAAATAGAGAGAAAATGAATCACTTACCTTTGATGATCTTCATATGGTTGCAATCAGAAGACATTAATTTACTAAATAAATGTTTGTTTTGTTTGATAAAGTCTCTCTTTATATCCAAAAACCTCTGTTTTGTTTGCGCGTTTTCTTCAGTAATCCACAGGCTCAAACGCAGTCACAACAGGCAGATAAAAAAATCCTAATTATATCCGTAAAGGTCATAGAAACATGTCAAACGATGTTTATATTCAATCCTCAGGTTGTTTTTAGCCTAAATAATCAATAATATTTCGACCAGACAATAACGTTGTCAATATAAAAGGTAAACAAGAAAGGCACTCTTTCGGTCATGCGCATGAAAAAGCTATGTGACACTGCAGGGTCCACTCATTCAGACTGTTCTTAATCCCTCATTTTTCAGAATACAAGCCTGAAACAATTTCTAAAGACTGTTGACATCTAGTGGAAGGCATAAGAACTGCAATTTGAGTCCTAAGTCAATGGATACTGTAATGGCATTGAATAGAAAACTACAACAACAACAAAATCCTCCTTCCTGTATGGATTTTTATCAGTTTTTCCCTTGCAATATCGGTTCTGTTGTACTCAGACATTATTTTAACAGTTTTTGGAACTTTAGAGTGTTTTCTATCCAACTCTACCAATTATATGCATATCCTACCTTCTGGGCCTGAGTAGCAGGCAGTTTAATTTGGTCACGCTTTTCATCCAAAATTTTGAATGCCCCCTACCCTAGAGAAGCTTTTAACCATGCTTGATAATGTGTTTACGTGCGCTTATTTATTTGTGTCTATTTCTTAGAAATCTACGGCCATCCATGTTACAACACCTGTTGAGAAGGCTGGTATTTGATGTACCAATTCTCAATGAATATGCCAAAATGCCACTTAAGGTATGGACATGACTTAAACATTAGACAATCAAACCTTTATAGAATCAAAACAAAGGAATGAAGATAGCTGTATCAAGATAATGTACGTATCATCCAGATGTTAGTATGCATCATCTCACCGATCTCATAATGTTCTTTTGTTGGCTGCAGCTTTTGAACAATCACTATGAGCGTTGTTGGAAGTACTATTGCCTGCCCAACGGCTGGGGCAACTTTGGAGTGTCATCAGAGGAGGAGCTGCATCTCACCCGCAAACTCTTCTGGGGCATCTTTGAGTCCCTGGCCCACAAGGTTACACTATCACACTGATCGGTCACACCTTTAGTCACCAGGAAATGTTTGGCTCCAATAAAAATCAATACGTTGATCATTGTAGAAATATTTCACTATGTCATCTGGTTCTGGTTTCAGAAATTTGATGCTGAGCTGTTCAAAATTGCCATGCCGTGCATATGTGCCATTTCTGGGGCCATCCCTCCAGATTATGTAGATGCCAGCTACTCCTCCAAGACTGAGAATAAAGCCTCAGTGGATGCAGAGGGAAACTTTGATCCCAAGCCAGTGGAGACCACAACGTGAGACCCTTGAATGGGAGAGACTGAGATGAGAGAGATTGAAAGAGAGAGAAAATGATGGACAGAAGAGAGGGCAAGATGAGGGGGTAAAATGAAGGAGAGAAGAGGGAGATGATGAAGGGAGAATAAACTGATAGGAGGAAGGCCTTGAGAAAACACAAACAATTTAGATAAGATACAGTATCAATGGAAAGTGTTGATATTTTTATGAATATTTCGCAGTATCCTCTGCTTTTAGCTACTGTGTAGTATGTTATGTCTATGGTGTACTGAAGTCGATGTTTTGTGTTCTAGTACTATCATCCCTGAGAGATTGGATGGTTTCATCAACAAATATGCTGAATACACACATGACAAGTGGGCTTTTGAAAAGGTCAGTAAAAAAAACAACCAAAGGCAACAATAAACGTTTGTGTATCAGTTGTACAGCAAACTGTACAATGTATGGTGTTTTAAACAATAATGTTGTATGTATGTTCACCTGCAGATTCAGAACAACTGGACGTATGGAGAGATGTTGGATGAAGATTCTAAAACACACCCCATGCTCCGGCCGTACAAAACATTCTCAGAGAAGGTAAAGGCACAGTTGATCGTTTTCTTACAATGCATAGTCTTTTCTGTCAACCACCACAGATTTTTTTACAATTTCTGCTCTCTGATGCCCTCTGTCTGTAATGATCTCCTCCTTTGTAGGACAAAGAGATCTACCGTTGGCCCATCAAAGAGTCCATGAAGGCTATAATTGCGTGGGAGTGGACTCTGGATCAAATGAGGGAAGGAGAGGAAGCCAAGAATGAGCAAAAGAAGGCGGCTCGGAAAATCTCTCAGACTGCACAGGTACAGAGAAAAGGACGATCGGAAAGGATGAATAACCCATTTAATAGGATCTCTGTGGACAGAGATAATAAAAACAGTATGAATAAATGTGTGTATTTCAGGCAACGTACGACCCAAGCCATGGCTACAGTCCCCAACCGACTGAGATCCCCCACATGGCACTGTCAAGAGAGCTGCAGGTATGATGGCACTAAAGTATTTTATCTTTATTTAACTAGGCAAGTCAGTTAAGAACAAATTTCCAATGACGGCCTAGGAACAGTGGGTTAACTGCCTTGATCAGGGGTAGAACGACAGATTTTTACCTTGTCAGCTCAGCGATTCAATCTTGCAACCTTCCGGTTACTAGTCCAACACTCTAACCACTAGACTACCCATCCCTCTCAATTACTTTAGAGACTGTAATGTGATCAATGTTTTCATAATTTCTCCTTTCCCCAGTCCATGGCAGAACAGCTTGCAGAGAACTATCACAATACCTGGGGTCGCAAGAAGAAGATGGAGCTGCAGTCCAAAGGTCAGAGGTCATTCTGTTCAGAAAACAAAGAGGATATTGCCTACAGAATTGACAGTCACCTTTTTCTTTAAAAAAAGTAAATGGGAACTTTGTGTGTGTTTTGACTGTGTGTAGGAGGAGGCTCCCACCCTTTGCTTGTACCCTATGACACCCTGACAGCAAAGGAAAAGGCACGAGACAGGGAAAAGGCTCAGGAGCTTCTTAAATTCCTTCAACTCAATGGATTTGCAGTCACCAGGTAAAAGGAAAAGTCATTGATGGTATCAAGTTGAGGAAGCAACTGAATATGTATTGATAAATCATACTTTTGAATTCTTTCTCCAGGGGGATGAAAGACATGGAGTCAGACATCTCATCTATCGAGAAGCGCTTTGCTTATGGTTTCCTGCAGAAGCTGTTAAAGTGGATGGAGATGGCCCAGGAGTTCATAGCTCATCTTGGTAGAGTGGGCTCTTGGAGGAGGGTGGATGATGATAACCAATGAAATAGTGCTTTGTTATTGAGCAACTGATTGAATCAGTGGTCAATGTTGACTGTTATTGAGCAACTGAATAAATCAGTGTAGAGTCAATGTTGACATTTAACACGATAACAATACTCCATAATGTTGTCTTTTGGGTTTCATTCAGAGGCTGTGGTGAGCAGTGGCAGAGTGGAGAAGTCGCCTCATGAGCAGGAGATCAAATTCTTTGCAAAGGTGAGAGCAGAATCACTATGAAACAGGCCTATCTAGAGAGGAGGAGAGAGGGCATTTGATACCACTGTTAAATGTTTACTGCAAGGGTATAAGAATATATGATGATGATGATGATGATGATGATGAACTGTGTTTGTCTCAGATCCTGTTGCCCCTGATCAATCAGTACTTTAAAAACCACTCTCTGTACTTCCTGTCCACACCGGCCAAAGTCCTGGGTACTGGAGGACATTCCTCTAACAAGGAGAAAGAGATGATTGCCAGGTAACTCTGTCACACACTGTATTACATGGGTATTGCTACACCTCAGTTTAGTAAGTTGGCTTTCGCCACTGTTTTTCTCTACTCATCATGTCAAGTCTCTCTTTTGGAACCTGTGCTGTAATTTCACCTTTTTCCTCTTACCTTTCATCATTCATTACCTTTCATCATTCATTACCTTTCATCATTCATTACCTTTCATCATTTTACTTTCATTCATCATTCATTACCTTTCATCATTCATTACCATTCATCATTCATTACCTTTCATCATTCATTACCTTTCATCATTCATTACCTTTCATTCATCATTCATTATCCATTCATCATTCATTACCATTTCATCATTCATTACTTTCATTTCATCATTCATTACCTTTTTCATCATTCACCTTTTCATTCATTACCTTTCATCATTCACCTTTCATCAATTACCTTTCATCAATCATTACCTTTCATCAATCATTCATTATTACCTTTCAATCATTACCTTTCATCAATCATTACCTTTCATCATTCATTATCTTTCATCATTCATTACCTTTCATCATGCATCACCTTTCATACCATTACCTTTCATCATTCATTACCTTTCATCATTCATTATCTTTCATCATTCATTA